>NW_017728921.1:2664046-2666104 GCF_001723895.1 Crocodylus porosus | reverse complement strand
CCTGCAGGAAGGAGGGAGGGAGGGGGAGCATGACATCTCGTCCCAGTCCGGCACGAGTTTAGCCATCAAAAACCCTCTCTCACCGCAAATGAAAGGGGAAAAAAAAATCTGGTAGTAGAGGTGATCTCTTTTATCAGACCAACAGGATTTGGGCCATCAAAAGTTCTTCCATTGCAAATTAAATTTTTTTTTGGGGGGGGGGGGGAGGGGAACAAATCTTGTTGATATCATCTCTGCTACAAGATTATTGCCAAAACTTGCAATGAAAGAATTTTTTATGGCAAAAATCTTCTTGGGCTAATGAAAGATGTCATCTCTACAAGATTTTTGCCCAAAATTTGCAATTAAATAATTTTGGGGGCAAAAATCTTCATCTAATGAAAGACCATCTCTACAAGATTTTGGCTAAACATTCGCAAATTAAAGACATTGGTTGGCCAAAATCTTGTAGCAGAGATATCTTTCATTAAGACCAACAGGATTTTGGCCAACCAATGTCTTTAATTTGGAATTATTTTGGCCAAAATCTTGTTGATCTAATAAAAATATAACACCTCTACTACCAAATTTTTGCTAACCAATGTCTTTAAGTGCAAATTTTTGGCCCAAATCTTGTAGTAGAGATGATCTCTTTCATTAGACCTAGATGATTTTGGCCAAAAATGTGCATTGGTTGGCCAAAATCTTCTGGGTCTAATGAAAGAGATCACCCCTACTACCAGATTTTTGCCAGCTTTAAATTTTCAATTATTTTGGCCAAAATCTTACAGCAGAGGTGACATCTTTAATTGGACAAACAAGATTTTGGCCAAAAAAATTATTTCATTACAAGTTCACAAAAAAAAAAAATCTTGTAGTAGAGATGAGATCTTTTATTGGACCAATAAGATTTTGGCCAACCAATTTTTTCATTGCAAATTTTTGGCAAAAACCTTGTAGTAGAAGCGAAGTCTTTTATTAGACTAACAAGATTTTGGACAGAATAACCGGGAATTAAGGACATTTTTTAGCCAAAATCTTAGGAGAGATGAGATCTTTTATTGGACCAACTAGATTTTTACTAACAAATTTCTTTAATTTGCAATTATTTTGGCAAAAATCTTGTAGTAAAGATGTCAACAAGATTTTTGCCACTACTTTACTTTGCAATTAAAGAATTTTTTTTGCAAAAGTCTTGTTGGTTTAATAAACAGTATCACCTCTACTACAAGATTTTCTCCTTTCATTTGCAATTAAAAAATGTTTTTATGGAAAAAATCTTGTTGGTGTAATAAAAGATATCATCTCTACTAGGAGTCCTGCAAGCCAGAAGGGCGTTCCTGAACGGCTGAGCGAGAGACTCACGTCTGAGGGATGGAGACCGGAGACTGGCCGGTCACCTCACTCCAGTTGTCTTCCTGCCTAGTGCAAGTTTAATCAGGTTGCTTGAAACATTGTAGTCTTTTCTATATATGGAGCGCTAATAGTTTTCTGTACACATAGCACAAAGATGCCTCCCCTGCTAGGCCACCATCTTCAGGAGCCACTGAGAAGACTATTTACAAAACTGTGCCATCAAACCTGCACTACCTAGATGACATTTTCCTCTGCTGAACATCTGGATTAATCAAGTGATATTCAGCAACTACCCTCCTTTGACTGAATTCTCTCTGGCAGACGCCTACATGCCACAATCCGCATCCAGGATGACACCCTACAAACCATTATGTACAGAAAACTCATGGCCCACCACAGTGTCCACAAAAACAGCAACAGCCCCAGGCACACCAGAAAAACTCATCTATAGTCAGGCCCCTGGATACCACCTCCTCTGCTCACCCCATTCTCATTAAGAAACAGGGGGGCTGTGGTGTAGACACCCACACAGTCAAATGGGTCGCCAACTGGGCGGAGGGCCGCACCCAGAGGATGGTAGTGGATGGGTCCTTCTCAGCCTGGAAGGACGTGGGCAGTGGGGCTCCGCAGGGCTTGGTCCTCAGGCCCGCACTGTTCAACATCTTCATCAGCGATTTGGATGAGGGTGTGAAAAGCACCCTGTTCAAATTTGCTGATGACACT
>NW_017728921.1:2647431-2663924 GCF_001723895.1 Crocodylus porosus | reverse complement strand
GTCATCACTGATGCCAAGATGAACATGGGCCGGCAGTGTGGGGACGTGGTCAGGAAGGCCAACCGCACCTTGTCCTGCATCCACAGATGCATCTCGAGCAGGTCCGGGGAGGCGATCCTCCCCCTCTATGCGGCACTGGTCAGGCCCCAGCTGGAGTCCTCCATCCAGGTCTGGGCACCACACTTCAGGAGGGATGTGGGCAGCATGGAGAGGGTCCAGAGGAGGCCACTCACATGGTCAGGGAGCAGCAGGGCAGGCCCTACCAGGAGAGGCGACGGGACCTGAACCTGTTCAGCCTCCACAAGAGAAGACTGAGGGGGGATCTTGTGGCCTGTTACAAACCAGTCAGGGGGGACCAGCAGGCACTGGGGGAGTCACTGTTTCCCCGAGCACCGCCAGGAGTGACCAGGAATAACGGTGACAAGCTGGCAGAGGGGAGGTTTAGGTTAGATATCAGAAGGCGCTACTTCACGGTCAGGGTGGCTAGGATCTGGAACCAACTTCCAAGAGAAGTGGTGCTGGCCCCTACCCTGGGGGGCTTTAAGAGGAGGCTGGACAGACACCTTGCTGGGGTTGTTTGACCCCCGTGCTCTTCCCTGCCATGGCAGGGGGTCGGACTAGATGATCTACTCGGGTCCCTTCCGACCCTAGAAACTATGAAACTTCCGACACGCAATTCACCTGCCTGAAAAATGATGTTCCCAGGCGAGGATGCACCAGCAGAGAAACAGATTGCATTTTGGAGCTAGCCACACAAACACGCTACCTATTGCAATGCAAAAAAAACCCCCTGCCCAGCTGTTACATGCTGGAACTCATAAAGGAGGATTATGAAACAATTACAGCCCCTCATCAAAAAAAGGTCAGACCTTGAGGGAAATGCTCCCAAAGCCTGTATTCCTGGCCTTTGAGCAATCCCAAAACATGCCCAACTCAGCAGCAGCAGCAAAACTGTCCCTCCTGTCAACAGAGTTCAAATGGGACACAGCCCAGCCTTAGCAGTAAATGCAAAGCCTGTCACTACATCTCCACTGCCCTGACAATTGGCACCCCACAAAACCCCCCCATCAGAGTGCATGGGTCCTACATACATATGTCCCAGAATGCAGGACTCACGCATCATACCAGGTGTCTGTCCTCATGGAAAGCACGTGGTGAAACCAGACAGGAAGCAGGAATGACCAAGAAGGAACATCTTGCTGGGGTCGTTTGACCCCAGTAGTCTTTCCTGCCATGGCAGGGGGTCGGACTAGATGATCTGCTCAGGTCCCTTCCGACTCTAGAAACTATGAACCCTTACAGAAAGCGACACGGGAACACCAGAAGGAGCACATTTTTCACAGAACAACCATTCCTTCTCCAACCTCTTCCCTTTTGCTCAAAGGGAATTTACAAAACAACTGCAGACGATGGGCCCAAGAATAGAAATTAATAACCCTACTAGATAGAGAGTGGCTGCATGGCTCATTACAACCTAACAGACTCCGTTAGGAATCTCCATGCACTTTGCAGGAAATATCTCCCCTCCCCTCTTGAATGCTCTAGCTCTGCCACTCAGCAGATTGCCTGGTCCACTGCATTTCTTTTGTGCGTCCTGTCTTTCCAAGCAGTCTGTCTGTATTTGCATGTGGGCTTCCTTTGATATGTGCTCAGCCTGCGTCTGCCTCTTTCTTAAACTCGAAAAAAGGCACTTGATACTCAAAAGCTTGTCCAACCACTCTCCCAACTATACTGTTGGTGCAATTAAAGTGATCCCTAAAAACCCTTGTGTCCCACAGGTTTTGAAGGACACCTTCAGATAAGAGCATTTTCCCCTCTTGTATTTGGTCTACGTCAACATGTTATAGATGAAACCAAGCAAGGATGCAGAGGAAAGACTTTTTGCAGGTGTGGTGTTTTCCTTTTCTTTGTGTGAAGCCTGTTTGGACCTGCCCAACCTAAACGCTGCACTTCAAGGATGAGTGCTCTAGAACAGGGCATTCCAGGAGAGATCGAGGTAATTGCAAAGGCCACAGCAGAGAGAGACAGATTGATGGCCTTGCTTTTGCATATGCCTTTTGTTAATTCTTTTAGCAGCTGCGGTGCTAATGAAATGTTTCAGCCCATCGTTATCTGCTGATACCTCCCAGCGGAGACTGGACTGGTATCACAGATGAGATAGCTGTTTATTTAATTCAATCACATTTGAAATGTGCAGAGAAGCAAGACCAAAGGCCCCTTGCTCACCTTCCCTTTCTGGACTAAGCACGTTTGAATTTAACACACAACTACCAAGGAATCGGACCTCATAGTGAAGGTGATATCTTTTATTAAACCACTAGAAATTTTTTTTTTTTTGCAAAAATCTAGTTGGTCTAATAAAAGATATCACCTCTACCACAAGTTCTGACTCCTTTTGTCTCTAGGCTACAACCCGGACACCTGATACAACTACTAAGCATTTACACAATACGCTGCAAATTAGGAACTCTTCTGCTCAAACTGACCCATGGGAAGGCGAATCTCCCCACTCTACAGAAAAGAGAGGAAAGGTGGATCACCTACAGCTACCCAGGTGCTGGGACACAGCCAGGATTAGAAGCCTAGAGAATTTGATTCAAAACTGTGCTTCTGCAGCCGACAGAATAACTTGAACCTGCTCGGGTCTCTTTACAAACCAGTCCTTAAGCTTGGAAAAGCTTCCCTTTCTGTACAGGCAGGCAAGCACCCTCTTTTCATGAAAAATCTCCTCCTTGGCATCCTCCTTTTTGGGGCAATTCACTAAGGCTTTGAACAATGTGCTAACCCGGTCAGCATGACTTTGAGACTCAACTTGTCAGGCCCTCCAGTCTGTAACATGCACTCAAATGCAGGACCTTTGGGACAGGGATAATATGACCAGATTTGCAACAGAAACATACCTTTAAGTGACTTGCATATTTCATGACTAAGAGAACATTGTAAAAGTATTTGCAGACATCACCATGGCTGGCTTCCAACTCAATAGACACATTTCTAAGCAAAGGGTTTTCTTTTAGTAATGGCATCTAAAATGAGCTTACCCTGAAAAGCTAAATATTATTAGTTAACACTTTCTTTGAGAAAAGGGTAACTTGGATATTATAAATACCCCCAACTTTCCCATTCACTGTTCATCACGTTTGGCATCTGATTCCATTAAACCGAGTGGGGTCCTAGTAAACTCGAAGCAAGTTCTACTGAGTCCTAAGTGCCTGGAAGAATTATCCAGACTAAACAAAATGAGAACTGAGATGCTTTATAGGCATATGAACACGAAAGGAGAGACGAGGCCCGTGCCCTCTTCATATACTGCAGAGCAAACCAACAGGGAGCAAGGAAACACGCAGAACTTCACTAGTCTACAATCCCTTGACATGAACTGCACGGATGACTTCCTTACATCCTAGCAAAGAATCACTAAAAAGATGCTGCTACAATGATGTTTGTTTTTGTAAAAAAACAAACAAACAAACAAACAAAAACCAACCCCCCCCCCAAAAGGAAGAGGTGTAGCGTAAGTAGTATTTGGCATTTCACATGCCCGGAACAGAGGGATGTAGCAATCTTACTATTTTATTGGATTTGTGAGCTCACTGGTTCGCTCATTCCAGACATTCTCCAAGTCACTCATGCAAGAAAGGAAGGTCCTGCTATAAGGATATCAGCACACTTTAGTCCGTTGAGAGACTGGAAGGTTATACTGTCTTACGCATTGCCAAATGAGACCATAGAATGCACAACATTTTAAAAACTATTCATAAACTGAATTATTTATTTAAAAAATTTAAAACAACAGACAAACTGAGAATTGCTTAAAATTAAAATTCCTTGATAAAATTATTCACGCAGCATTCATGTTGTGATTTTTTTTATTTATTTCTGAAATGAAACCATTGTACATTGTACAAACCATAGCTACTGATGGAATAAATAAGTGAAAAAAATTATACTGCTGTACAACACACACACACATAAATCATAAGATGGAAAACGATTAGGTATTGAAGAAAACAAAAATTCTTTACACCTTCTAACAGGCCCTTAGATATAAGAACATTCCAAAACATGACAATGTTTATGTATGAAGATAGCCACCCAAAACCAATCTCGTATACTGCCGTGTTGATTTTTTTGTTGTTTTGTAAGTGCCAGCACTTTTTGGAATGTTTAACAACTACTTTCCCAAGCATAAAAATTCCAAGGAATAGTTCTGCTATAAAATGTTTGGCTGAGTAAATCTCTTATTCGGAAGGCCTTCCCAAGTGTTCCACAACCTCAACTAATTTACTTGCTTCTAGTTTCTTTTGTTTTTGTAACTGAAGCTCCAACATTCAGCATTGTAGCAAGGAAGCACTTCATGATATTTGCACTATTTCTAGAACGTGAGCTGTATGAGAACTTTCAGTCACCTTGAAGTAAATTACAACTCCCCTTCTGCTCCACATCGCAATGGTTTCAATTCACCCTTTTACAGTGAGTTCATAAAACAGATTTCAGGTAGAGATGGTCCAAGCCAATAAGCTGGATTTAGATCTGGTTCCAACCCTAAACAGGGCTTGGATCCTATGTTCTGGTTTGATCCCATCTGTACTTTCTGGCATTAAAATGTGTTTACTCACATCCATTGGCCCATATGTGTTATTAGGCACTTCAAAGAAAGACTAATAACAGTCTTATACTCTATTTTGGATTTCTTCACACCAGGTAATGTCAAAGTCTCTAAGAAAGAGACTGACATTAACAGGTTTAAGGAACCCAAATCTATCTGCTTGTTCAATTGTCTGTTGTCACTAGAATCTGATTAAAAAAAAGTTCTGAATGTATTTTGTATAAGCTGTAAATTTAAAAGTTACTATTTTAGAAATAAAGCGACTAGGCAAAATGGTTATGCTGCTTTGTTTTCCAAGCCACAGAACAATGGACACGGTTCTGAGCAGAAGCCAGAGGAGAAAAACGGAATTTTATAGTTAACCTGTTGGTGTCAGTAATGCCAATAAATGTTTCTACCTAATGAAAAATTTGAGGTATTTTAGTGCTATTTATATATTTTTTCTTCCTAAAGTACAGGAATCAGTTTTTAAACCAAAAACAAAACAAAACAAAACAAACAACCTCCCCACCCTATTTAGTCCCTTGGAAACTTACAGAAAAATCAAAAACATGAACAATCTGAAGATAGCAATTAGTAAACATGACTACTTGTCAAAGGTGGCATCAGATTCATGTCGTTTTAGTATTAAAAATTAAAATGAGTGAATCAAAGTGTTTTTAAAAATTTGAATTTCTTTAAATTTACTCATTTAATATATCAAATAGAATTTTTCTCACAAAATATTAATTAATTCTGAGTGTAATATACATACAAACTGATAGCCGTTGACCAGTTATCATCCACATTTTTAAGCATACACACAATTCAAGAGAGATACTTCTTCCATTTCATTATGTATATTGTGCAAACATAACTATTGGCTCCTTATTTCCTTATTTCCAGAATGTTAATGAACTTTATGATCTGACCAGAGAATTCAAAAACTTATTAGGGAGCACACTGCTTTCATGAATGATTTGCAACCAAATTTTATTTAGTTAAGATCCAAAAAGTTTATTTCAACATAAAGGAAAAAATCCCAAACTTAGCGTAGCAAGTTATTTGGAGTTGAATCCCGCAAACATCTTATAGAAGGTCAGCATTGGCTCCCCACTTTTCCCGCCCCATGCTGTGTTTCATAATTAAAGTGGTAATTGCAAATGCAATGCAGTAGTCAAAGCTCAAGCCATTTTCACCATTGGAGAATTCAGAAATAAATAAGATTACAAAGAGCTAAGTATGAAAATGTATCGACTGGAAGCAATTTTATCATTAAAAAATATCTACAGTTCTTAGCTTACAAACTATATGCAACCATTTTCATAGCTGTGGGATCTTGATTTGAATTACCAGGTCCATCTCCTGCACCGAGCAAAAGAAGATTAAGGACCCAATCCATCAACACATATTTCTCATGTGAATATTCCTTACTCACACAAGTAATTCCTACTGCTGTTGCTGGGTGCTGAGATGACTCGGCACCACTACGGAAGTACTAAGCCTACTGCAAGAGCAGGCGTTCAGGACCTGATCCTTGTCGATGCTCTGCACCTCTAAATGCTGTTGACTCGAAGGGAGTTGCACATGCTCAGCACCTCTCATTCAAGTCTAGAATGAGCAGACTTCAACATAATCGAAAAGGAAGGAACTTTCCTACCAACGCAGTTCATGGAAACAAGACTTATTTACAAAGATTTGGTGAAAATTAAAAAAAAAAAAAAACAACACACCCCAATACAGTATAGATTGGAACATATCAGTAAACATCTTATCAAAGAACAGTACAATGAAATCCAGTTCAGTGAAAACCTGATAATCAAAATAAACCATTTCAAATACATTTGCTATGTATCAGTCCCTTTGATCCTTTATTTATAGTGGAACCCTTCTGTAAAATGTACACTGTACCCAGTACAGAGATCTGGACCTAATATTTAACCTACTTGAATCGTTTCGTTATCTATGTAGATCCGGCCTATAAATGGTAAATAAATTGTTAACTTCTGCTGAAGTCAAGTGTTTAAAAGACCAGATTTACAATTTGTGAATGCTGTGCATTCAATAAAAGGTGTCCACTGTAGCTGCAGAAAAATAAAATATCAAGCTTCTTTGTCTCCTTGGACTCCAAGTGTGAAAATGGCTTCCTAATCTCTCTCATCTCCTTTTGTTAATTTTTAAGCACCAGGGATTGAAAATTAAAAAAAAGAAAAGAAAAGAAAGAAACAAAACAAAACCAAAAAAACCAAACAAAACTTACTACATGGCATTATACAAACATAGGTCACTTTGCAAAGGAGACAGTTGCAAAACAACTTTAAAAGTTAGCACTGTTTTCAGAACACAAGGCACAAAACAAAAGCAGACATCACGCCAGAACAATGAACTTCACATGAAAGCTAATACCTGACCTGTACCATCCTTAAATATCTTACATTGTTAAATAGAGAAATGAAAAAAAAATACAGCAGCAACATAATTGTAATTTTGACTTTAGAAACAGTGCGTAGACCCCTCCTGAGTTGTTTACTCCAACCATTTCAGAGACAGTAACTTAAAAGTTCTCAATGTTTGTTTCACAGGAAAAAGTTTTCAGTGTCTGAGAAGTTAAACCTTTGTTAGGTTTTCTTGGATTTTTGCTTGGTAACTTGAAAAGTTAGGAGTTCTGTCCTCATCCAAGAGAAGATGCTTAAGTAAGGTTGTTCTATAATTAAGCCCACTGATGTACCTTACATAAAAACTGACCAGGAAAATCTATAGTCTAAATCTCTTCAACATTTTGTTGGGAAGCCTCTACTTTCATCTTTTTAGAAGGTGGCACTCCTTCAGAGTCCTTAACAGGGGGGAAAAAGAAAGAATTCATGTTATCATTGAACTGAATTTTAGGTCCTGTAGACATCAGATAAAAAACTTATGAGCATATACTCAAAAAGCATTTTAGGACGCAAGTGACGTAACCAAATGAACACACTTCCAGGAATCACCCTTTTAACCAACAATCTGCTTACACTTTTTCCTTGTTAACACAGGGCAAACTTCTGGTTGCAGCCACAAAGCCCACTGTATGCTACTCCAAAATCAACAGCATTTACAAGCAGTCATGCTCTTGCTTCCTTTAGCTGCACACTCAGCCATGGCCCACACCACGCTCGTGGAAGTTGCTCCTGCTAACAGTAATGCAATCTGCAAAGGACAACGCACGTGGGGTTTGGAGTGGGCATGTGTGCAGCAACAACTGAACCAACTACCACCGGCATCTCAGACAGGATACAAAAGAGACAATATCTGAGGAGCCCCATTTCCCCCCACACCCATGGCTTTGTAGGTATGTACATATACATGCTTCAAGCCACATTTGGCCCTTTGAGTTTCTTAACGCTGCACCTTTCCAGATGCACTCAGTGTTCTGCTTTATAATGGACATAAATGTGTCCAAAACATCCTTAAAGAGACACGATTCAATAGATTAGGCCCAAAATGTATATCAGTAAAAATCTTGATTTAGCTTTTAGCATTTCACTAAACAAGGAACTGGCCCCCCACATTGGATCCAGACTACACGGCTCTTCATAAGCCAGATCCAAACCCACCTGAAGAAGCAGGGTGGACAGCATCAGGAAACCACAGGGGTTAACACAGCTGCCTTTGCCCCCTTGCTGGACATCCCCAAACAGGCTCCACATCCCAGATTTCAGCAGCAGGTCTCACCTTCAAATTCCAAGCCCCTGTAGGAGCCCCACAGGCTGGATGACAGCTATTGGCAAGATCCAGCCCCCAGAATGTATCTTGGACACCCCCGGCCTACATGTATTATTAGGTCCACAGTGAAGGAAATGAAGGTAACACACAGCTCCTTTCCTGACCATTTTCCTTTGGTTCCTCATGTTTACAAAAAGGTTGACTGAATTTGGAAGAAAAAAATTCTAACATTCCTTTGTACTTAAATACAATTACCTGAGAATTTTTAGATGCCTCTGATGTTATATCATTTTCTCCAGAGGTTTGAATGTCTGCTTTCTCTGAACTATTCATGGAATTATCCATTGAAGACTGTGAATTCTGCTCGTCAGAAGTATCTGCAAGAGTAGACTTGTTTAAGAAGTGAAATCAACTTGAAATAAGAACTCCTAAACCATTTTACATTCCAACACTAAACACAAGCAGAAGTTTCATCCAAGCATAATCACTGGTAATCACATACCCAATGACACGAGTCATCACTGGGGATCAAATTCATTAGCTCCAGCACCACAAGAACAGCTTCTGCCACTGAGCTAAGGAACTCTTTTTGCCAGCGGCCTGGGAAGCAGCATAGTTACTCGGATCACCCGCCAGGGGGAGTCCCAATCAACACTGTGACCACAGACAGGACCTGAATTCCCAATGTTTAAAAACAAATAGGAAAGAAGTTAAAAAAGATATTCAGACCTTTCTATGCATCATAAGGCAGCAAAAAAAGAACAGGTCCAACGTTTTTATTTGGAAGTCACCTTTAAGCTTTTGAAAGTAATTCTAAATCAATGTGAAAATAAAATACAAAGTCATTTCTGAAATGAGGCTTTGTCCTCTTTGGATCCTCAGGGCACAGGACTTCTACCTGCAGGCAGGATTTAGGTCTGATCCAGCCACCCCTAAGGTCAGTGACAAAATTACTCTTGCCTTCCAGAGGAGCAAGAGCACACAAAATTGCTAATTATTTCAGTGAGATTTCATGTACGAAAGCAAAATCCATGCGAAGGACTGTGCTTCAATTCATGCAATGTTAATGAAACGGAGTTTAAAAAACGCAAGCCAACTGGAAATGTTTATGGATAAGTTAAACTGCTAATCCCAGGCGGACTGCTGCAACTCATCACGGCTGACTTCTCACAACATATTTATTGTTTTGTTGGTGCTGGAGAAAGACAGTTGTGTTTCATGTGACAAGCCAGCCAGTCTATTCCACTTCATTTAAGCGTCTTTCTTATGACAAATTTTGAACTGAAATAATCACTTAAACTGGTGATCGGAACTGGAAAAGCCATAGGCACAGAGACAGGTATCTGCATGTTATTACCTTCTGAACCAGGCTGCTCCTTTGGATCTGTCTGAATTTCATCAGACTTTACTTCAGTGCCATCTGCTTGTGTTGCTGAGTTCTGCTCTGGTGCTGGACTGGAGTTACTACTGTTCTCCTGTTTTATTGGAGAAGCATCAGCTATTGAACTCTGGTTGCTATTGTCATCTGGAAGAAAATTCTGCCTTGATGAAAAGTGAATACAAAAGGACATTTTGGCTTTTCTTGCATTTAGTTTTTCAGGCATTACTGAAAAACTAGTCAAGATAGATCTTAATCCCACATGCCTTGCACACCTGAGACTCTTAGCGAGACATTAGAGGGAATTTTGGGCTGCGCTCATGTTCACTGAGGCACATAATCAAGTAGGACTTTTTACACTTAAGACCCCAGTACCCTGCTGATGGTCTCTGCTGTAAACCCTGCAGCATACTTCTAGTGTACATCTCTGCAGATATGGCAACCAAGGCAGGTACAGTAATTAGAAGTATTCTAACAGACAAAAGTCTTGTATTTACTGTATATGCCTCTGAACAGAATCCAAAACTGTATATTATGAGCCAAACAGACCAGTAATGCAACAGGAAGATATCAGAAGTGCAAATAGCTAAAGCAAGAGCTCTGCATCCAAAGAAGGCCACACCTCTGGTCCAGCTCAGCTGTGAGTTTTGTCCAGCCAGGGTAAAACATACACACACAAAAAAAAAACTTGCAGCATGGTAGACAACGCAGGTTGCTTTTGTTAAACTGCCTGCATTTCTTTGTGGGAAATTAAACATTTTACTTTTTCTGTTATTTAATTGTATCACGCAAAAGTCTTCCAGGGGGCAGATATTTCAGGAGCCTAACTTTTTTTTCTTTGTGTTAGGATGGGGAATGAATACTGTTGCCCTGATTCACATCACACCAGTGAGAATCAGAATAAACTCCATTAAACTAACGGGGTTAAAAACACACAGAAATGACATAAGTGATATGAGAAAGAAGACTATCTGAAAACATAGCTTCCTCTTTTTTCATAACATTAAGCCAATATGCTCATGTCAAAATACAAATTATGCTGTAAAGACACTCACATTCTTCAAGGAATTTTACTTACAAAGATTCCTAGGAACTTAAAACGTTGCTGAAATTTCAAATGCTAGAAAGAAACTGCCCAGTGTTATGACCATTCACGTCACAGCTCAGTTAGGAATTTTGTTTGACATAACCTACTGTACACATCAAACTAAAGATAATCAACCATAAAGTCTTGCAGCCATGTCTTTTGCACTTCTATAATCTTCCATCCAGAATACTTCAGTGCCTTAAAATCCTAAGTTAAGAATCATGGCATTTCTCTCGTGCGTGTTACAAAAGTCCCCATAGCAGTATAGACCACCACAATTAAGGCCATAAACGAGCTTCCATTCCAGCCCTCTGCTATCATGCTTTGATGCCTTACAGATGACTGATTTTGGAGGTGAATTTGCATGTTTAGTTTCTGTTGTTTTTTTCAGGCAGAATTCTTTCAGCTAATTTTGAGCTTATTAAACACCTTTTTCAGTCTGGGAGGGAGGGGTGGCGGGGCAAGAGGGAAGTGGGGAAGAGAGATGGTGATAGAGAAATGCATTTCTCTCTTGCATGGGTTACTACAGTCTGCAGTTATTTACATCTGATGGCTCCAAGATCAAGTTATTAAGGTGTGAAATGTGGAATGGGGTCTTTCACTAAGCCACTAGCTGTGAACTTTTTAAGGACAGACACTCTTTGCAGGCACATGGAGCTAGTTTAAGTTACCAAACATGCTCAAAAGAAATCAGTAATCACTAAAAGCACTACCACGCACTGAATTTAAGTTTTGTCCCTTCCCCTTTTTATTGTATAATTTGGCTCCACGCACAACAGACAAAGACATCTTATTTTAGACCCTGCATCTGACATTGCTGATGCTAATGCATTGATTTGGGGCAGTTTACTTCTATTCTGAATTACCGCTTGAGCAAATCATGCCCACAGTTACAATGAGCAATACAAAAATGGTTCTTCACAACAGTACCATGAGGTAGCTGAGTCTGATGCTCTCCTACTCACCATGCATGTCCATCATCCCTGGAGAGGAACTATTCTCTGGAGTTGTCACTTCAGATCCACATTTTTCATCTTTGCCTTTTTTCTTATTCTTATTTTTCTGAAAAAGCAAAGACATCCCCTAAAGATTAGCGTTACAAATGAGATTAATCCACATTTAGTGTAGGACTTTCAAGCTTGGCATTTTAGTCTTGTGTCTCACACTCACAACTTTCAAGTGGAAAATAAACCCAAGTCAAGAATTGCCAATACCAATGATGCTGGTGTTACAAGGTCAGAGAAACAGCTCTCCATGTGGTTCTCAACATGGTGTCTGCTCACGTGGAATTCTTCCACGCATCTGGACCACTAAGGTGACAGAGACTTTGAGAAATAAGACTGCTGTCCAGTATGGCATATTGTTATTGATGGTTTGAAGACATCTAATTCAGCAAAGTACTGCAATAGGTGCACATTTTGATTAATTATGCACCCATTATGGTGGCCTTTGGGGGCATTAGTGTTTTTATTGCTTTTCCCTCCCTCTTCCAACAGCTAAAACATTAACTGGGAAAGGGAAGACAAAGTCAAGATTTCCCATCAAGACAGACAGGGAGGCAATGGCGTTGATCAGAATAGACAGGTGCTAAGAATCAGAAGGTCTTTACTTAATTTCTGACTCTGCAGCCTTGCTCATGGGTAAATCAACTCTCTGCCCTACCTCAGCTTCCACTCTGATCTCCTTGGAAAGCCATATCATGAGGTGACAGGGCTTCCCCCAGGCTGGGCTCCCACCTGTCCCTGTGGAAGGAGCATCTTAACCTTCGCATGAATTCTTGAATGTGTATACAAAGGTAATTCAGAATTCCTTCTATGAAACAATGGCCTTTGCCTCCCTCTTGCTGACCCAGGCCGTGGAGACTTTGTCCTACTCCACATCTAATGTAGGTTCTACATTAATAATAGAGTAGGAAAGATCAGCCAGCATGAGAGAAAGAACCAACTCACAGCAGCAAGACTATCCTGCATGAACATACAGCACATTACACTACAGTAACAGAAGGAGCTGCAAGCATTAATACAAAGGGAAAGATGGTAGTATGCATCCAAAGCAGGGAAAAATCTGGGGCTGGAAAGGGATGAAACATTTCCAATTAAAACATGATGTAATTAATCCCCAAAGAGAAAGTACCAGCTACACTGCTTGTGGAGAACCAATGCTTGCTGTGAGAATGAAAAGCCAGCTTCTAATGTAGGAAAAGCTAAACCAGCAGCCCATTAGGGTTAGGCAGCATCTTCCAAAGAGACACAAACAAGATGGCACTCAATAAAACCTGAAGGATTCAACAAGACAAATATAGGTCTTTTCCTTCTTTTAACTTGTAACAGAATAGGTGGAAAAGTTACACATAGAGAAAAGGTAAATCTTTGCATGAACTCAGCTTATTTAGCAGAACAAAAAGGCTGAAGGAGCTAGGACTTTTCTATAACTACATCAAGGGGATAAACTTCAAGGAGAGGAAAAACTATTTAACATAACAACAATTTTGGCACAAGAACACACAAAAACTCACCGTGAACAAGTTTAGGCTGGTGATTGTAAGGTGGCCTCTAACCATCAGGGCTGTGAGGTTCTGGAATGGCTTTCCAGTAGGAGCAGTGGGGCAGAACACTTTAAATATGCACACTCACGTGCACGCATTTCAGAAAGTTAGGTACAGAACTGCCTGCTCTGAATCAAGGACGCCACATTCCCAAATACTTGGGTTTTCTTTTTGGAAGGATCAAAGTGGTAACACTTGAATAAGGAACTCCTGAATCATCTCTTCTGCACGCGCAAGGGAAAGAGGAGTATATCACGATCCCTAAAATATTAGGCAATATTCCCTTGGGACCATGAAACACTGCAGCACATTAAGAAGCCCCCATGTCATATTCAAATGATCAGTCGAAGAGGACCCTGGTTTGCTCCTATAGAGCAGGCCAAGGGCTGGTGCAAAAAAGATCCTTGAGACCAAGTAGAACATGCAAAGATTTTGCACCCTCTCCCATTCACTTTACTGTCAGTACAGATTTTTCTTCTGTTCAAAAAGACCTCCCCTTAATCAAAGAAACAACGCAGACACCCTTTAACCTTAAACTAGACTGCAATTTGCTGCAGCAGCATGACTGTGCCTACTGGGGATAAGCAGCATTTGACGTAGATGTTAGAATGACCTAGTTTCAAGGAGATGGTGACAATTAAGCGTAGGCCCAAAATCTAGGGATATTTGCCCAATATGTCCAAATTACCATCCAAATATTGGAACTGGTTCTATGTAGAAAGACTCTGTACAATCACAGAACCTCACTGACTTAGCAGGTATTTATGCAGAACGAACTGCAGAACTGGGGCCTTAGGCACCCTGGAACCACATCAAACTCCATTCCAGGTCTCCATTACAGAAGCGTACTATGCAGGACATTTGGGAAAATACACCGCTAGCATCCTCTTGGCTGCAAACTTAGATGTAAGAAAGTGGACCCAGAATGCCCCAGCAATTGCAACACTCAGGTCAGAAATATATTTAACAAACCCGACCTAACTGCAGCACAATGATCACTGTCTCTTGTGTCACAAATAGTCCAATTAGCACAAACACTTATTAAGGAGTTAAAAATGACCGTGTTCATATACTGGTTGTATTTTTTCCACAAAGAAATTCATGAGAGGTTATTTCTCACATATCTAGTTCAGTTTTAAGGCACTTTTAAATATAACAGACACTACAGAAATGCTTATCTTCAGCCAGTGAAGTCTTCAGTCAGATGAAGCCATGGAAAAAGAAAGGCTTGCTTTATAACACATCCTTAATCGAGGACAGAGCTGGGCCTGGAAGCTGGACTTTGAACAATATGGATAAAGGCCCGAGACTTTTTCTGAAAGATCCATTGAAGGACCTTTGCATGCATGATGTCCCCAGGAATTACATGGTAAAGAGCACAGCCTGTATGCTGATCCAGGCAGAAGAGAGCCACCTACTGAATCACCAACAGCACTTTCTGCAGCAGCCTAGATTTCTCAAGATCTTCCATTCAAGTGCTACCAACCTAGCCAACCCAGCCATAGCTTGCAAGATCTGGGGAGGGCTAGGGTATTTCCTGTAAACCCCAACTAAACACAAGATACCTGTAGGATGTGCAGCGATACTTACATCATCAACTTTGGGCTCTGTTACTGGTACCCATTTGTAAATCCTGAGGGATGTGTCACCAACTGTCACCCACTTCTTCTCCCTACAAAATTACAATGCAGGAGAAGTTAAAATTAAAATCTTTATATTCAGAATAAAAAGACCTACCACTGTATGCTCTCAAGGATATAAATAGGCTATCACTCCAGTAAGATACTATTACACCACCTCAAACACATATATACAATTATTCACTTTTAAAAAAACAAAACCAAAAGATTGAAGCCTGCAAATAAACTGCTTCACAATTCTGAGGGCTCTTACTTGTCTGGCTGAGGGACTGCAGTAGCAGTAACGAGGCCTGGGCAAGAGATATGGTTATGCAGACTTCTACCGAAGTTAAAACAGTTACAGCTGTCATTTAACATTGCATGCAGCAGCAGAGGTTTTCAGACCTGGGCTACTCTCAAGAGCTGTGCTTATTGATACTGGAAATCTGCATGCACTGTGACCAGATGACTTTTTTTTTTGGAGAGAACCTTGTAACGATTTTGGTGTTCACTCAATACCGACAGCAAATATTTTTTAAACGAAGGACTACTAAGAAGCACTACGCACTGCCATGCAGAAGGCTAGAAACAGATTCATCAGGTCCTGGCTCCCTGGACCAGCAGGGCCTGAGCACGAGCTGCAAGAGCGGACAGCACAGCCTGCGGCACCCGTGCAGACTCTGCCACCCAGTCACAGCGAGACTGGTGACCTGTGAAGAAAATCTGGCCAGAGGGCACCACTGCTGTGGGAGGCCAGGCAGATACAAAATGGGGAGGATGCCAAAAATTGGGAGTTCAGGAACCAAACTCCTGGAGAAGCAGAACGCTAAAGGCAGGTCCATACCACCAGAGAAACTTCACCTAGTCGCTGGCGATCAGGTCTCTCAAGGCACAGTGGATCACTATTGGTTTGTAGATTCAAAATACATTTCTGCAAACAGATCCATTACAAACCAACAGAAACACTACTGGCTACTTATCCAGGAACAATTGGTATTAATTTAAGATTCTAAAACATATGCTGCTTTGAGTTCTGTTTTGTCTTTTTTTTTTTTAAACAAAGATACACATGACAGCTGCATGCCAAACCTATCATTTAAGTATATATTTAAAACTGTTCACTGCAGGAAGGAAGAGGCTGGATGATCCTTGTCCAGTGCATTTGTGATCTATTCAGAGAGGCTTGTGATCACATTTGAGTGCCACTGACACCCTCCTGATTGTTAGTGGCCAAAATGCAGGCAATGTCAACTTTGATCTCTGTCTTCCTTTAAGGGATACTCTTCTGTGCTTAGAAAAGGAACTAGCCATGGCACTCCGGTAACAAGTTTGGGCTTTCCCTACAATGACTTTTTTTAAAAACACTGTTTAAGCTTCAGTTCAGATGAACTGATTTCCAGTTTTGTATACGTGGCTTAGCTCCATTAAACGTTTGTTCACCAGAGCGCCCCAAGGGATGACAAGGTCAAACGATCATAAACTCCTGCGAGACCGTTTCAGGCTGGACATAAGAAAGAATTTCTTTACTGTCCGAACCCCCAAGGTCTGGAACAGCCTGCCATCGGAGGTGGTTCAAG
>NW_017728921.1:2640544-2647331 GCF_001723895.1 Crocodylus porosus | reverse complement strand
GGGGGCTGGACTCGATGATCTCCCGAGGTCCCTTCCAGCCCTGATGTCTATGAAATCTATGAAATTCATCTACAACAGACAACTAAGGCATGGCAGAAGTTAACTGGAACTTGGTTTGAACTCTGTTCCTAGCCATGGTAAAAATGGGTGTGGAGATGACAGCATGTAAATGATGAGAACTGTGAAGACATCATGATGATGTAGATTTTTTTAAGGATATAGAAAAACCTAAATGTATTTCTAGTTAAGAAAACTTTTGAAAAGTGATACAGGAATAACTAACTGAAAGTTTTTTCCTTGGTGAATAAATAGCACCCGATATTTCGGTCTTCTCCTACATCAAAATATTACTCAGAGATGCTGCACTGGAAAACCAAAAGTTCAAGATACCTGTTAGCATCTCAAAGCAGCCTCACACAGCATCTTCACTGGACAGACTGTAGAACACAGGAGGAAACCTATATTAGTAACTTTTTCCTTCTCGTATTAAAATTAGCCCTGACATTTCAATTATTTTAAAACTGCCAAGCAATCTCTTAGCCTTTAACAACCTCCCAACTAACAGAATTAAAAAAAAAAAAAACCCAAAAAACAGTCATCCAAACAACAGAAGGGGGATAAAAATAATTTTCAATGGAAATATGCCAATGCCCCAGTTTTGCAGGCACATGTACATAAAGAGCAATAACAATGAACTGACTGGGACTACTCACATATACTTTCTTTTACATGTGTAAGTGCTTGCAATATTGCAGCTTTATAGAACATATAAGTGTTAATATAAGCAGAGAAGACAAGCTTCTTTAACAGCCTCTGAGTGAAACGGCTGCCAATGTAAGCAACAAACTTAGAAAGGGGTGAAGAAACTTAACTGGTTTCAAACACTAAACACCTTTTAGGATCTAAGGAACAAGCCAGGGATCTCAGCTTCATACGCAGGTAAAGATGAATGCTTACCCTAAAAAAACCTTCCCAGAATGTTTTCATCTGACATGTTAGCACAAACCCTATATCTGTTCTAATGCTCTCCCTTTTATTTATTGTGCAAAAAAAATCCCCCCTAAACTGCAACTGAGAAACATCCCATTTTACATTAAATTGAATCAACATAAAATACACATTTATTTGGCCAGTAACACCCAAAATGTATGGGGCGCTGTCTGAATGGCAGAATGTTCTGGCTGACTGAGCACAAGAGCAGGAGTGAGGAAAAGTCTTTGTCCCTGTGTGTGTGACCCCAGATAATGTACCTCTCTGTCCCAGTATGTCCATCTGTAAAATGGACGTGACAGTACACTGTCTGTGGGACACACTTAAGCCTCTTGTTTTCAGAGGCTAATCCAAAATTTCCCTGGATGACAGTTCTACTCCATTGAACATAGCCACCTTTGATTAGCAATTTATTTTTTATCATTTTTACATAGTCACGAAGAAAACTGGTCTCTCTTCTAACCTACCTCATTAGGTATTTTTGTTAAAGGGACCACTGAGCTGAGAGTTATTCATCTAAAGCACTGTAATTTCCAACTCCTATTGCCCAGGTCTGTCTGTCAATATTCTGACTTCATAAGTCATTTTTCTATTTTTAAATCCTCCTTGTTGTCACAGTTATGGGAAACAGTGAAACTAGTGATATATCAAGTCCTACCTCTGGGTGAAAAGTAAAAACTGAAAAAAAAGAGATGATTATAAGTTAAAGATCCACAGGAGGAAAAGCAAACTTATAAGCTGGTTGATACAATACTGGGGGGGGGAAATCACACTTTAGGGTGAAACATTTTAAAGGTTGACAGCGTTCCTTTATTTATACAGTATTTTAAAGGCAGGCAAAGGTACATAAGCACTACGCATGATTAAATATTAGTATTTTTTTCATTTTAAGGTTCCAGGATACCAGTGCGTCTCCCAAGTTATGTAATCACATTACTCAAGGTCTAATTTTAAACAGACAACACTTTCTGGAAATAAAGAAGAAAATTAAAAAGCCTCAGAGCCCCCAAAGTTAAATTAGCATCAAATTCCACATATCAATGGAATAAATTACAGGGTAAAACAGAATAGCTTGTGTTACATTTACACATGAAATATCAAGGGGGCTTTTGCATGAGTGCCATATGTAAAAACCAAAATGTCTGAGGAAACAAGAACTGAAAGCCTTTGCTGCCAATATAGCTGCATCACTTAAAAAGGGGCTTTCAAAATGATCAGTCAGCTTGCTAGTTTCTTCCCATGTCTGCTGTTTAAACACAAATTGCTTCTTATGATAATCCCCATAGCAGTATAGACCACCACTTGCTCCTGCATACCCCATCTTGTCCTGATGATCACAAAGTGACGCCATAACGCTGAATTTATCACATCACGCTCACCTGCATTGCAACAGAGTTTGGTGAAAATCAGAATTACAACCACACACGCAAGCTGCTGCCAAATGCATAAAGTAACACTGAAAACGGATTCTGAGTTCACTCTTTAGAGGTGTGGCTCTGCCCATAGGTGTGTCTGTGCGTAGCAAGAAGGGCCCCCAGGCCCTACTGCAACATGCTCAAGTAACACCTGTGACAGCCTCAGAAAGAACAGACAAAAGCGCTGGCCAAGGATCTCTCCTTCATTTTGAAGTTTTCTTCCCCGAAACGTGTTCCAGTGGTAAAACCACCATTTCACTTATATATGTAAGAATGTATTTTTATGCAAGTTCTACCGACCTCCAAAATGCAGGGATGGTGCCTGTTGCCTACAGTAATCAAAAGGGTACATTTATGAAAGGCCAAATTTTTCCCTGGAAATAAATGCCCAATAACTCCCACCAGTCCGTTCGGGTGTAATGTGATACATAAAAAAAGTACAAGCCAAGCACATGAAGGCTGCACTGTAGACCATTACATCTCAAATAGATGTCCTGCCGGTATTAGAAGTGCTACCCCATTTCAGCAGACCATGTTATTTGGGTAAATCTGATATCTTTTATTAGACCAACCCCATTTCAGCTTTACCAGTGCTAACAATTTTGAGAGCAACAGGGCTGGACAGACCCAACTGCAGTCTGTTTTCATATATCCTGCTGTGTACAGGATTAGAAGAGAGGTCTAAAATACTGGTAGGAGCCAACAACATGGCTACACTACAATTACCCACCAAAAAAGGTAGTCAGCAAAAGCTTTCTTCAGGATGCCAACAAAAAATCCCATGTTTCAACTACATTTGAAGGAGAGAAAGAAAAGGGGAAAGGAAAGTTTTTAAGTTCTTACAAATGGAAATTGTTTCAAGGGAGAAGGCCCTGCTGCAAGACCTGAAGATGATCTCTTCAACCTCCAGGGGTTAAACCGCACAATTTCTACAGGCCAAGTGAGACAGTGAGCAGAGATGCTCCAGCTGCACCGCTCAGAAGAGCTATCCCTAGAGCCTACAAGGATCCTCCAGTGGGGAGGTACTGGGATCTAACGAACGCACCGCTTGCCCCTTCACTCACACAGTCACTACTTTTAACCCTCTTTAAGTTGGACCCCACAGATGATTCTTTGCCACAATAAATCCTGAAAATGTTTCTCATGATTTTTACCAACAGATTTCCAAATCTATTTTATTAAAGCAGGAAAACTAGCATTGTCCTTAAATTACTGCTTGGGAAAAATGAGCCAAAGTGGTCAATGACATACCCGCAACCACCAAGCAAGTCAAGAGCAGCCAGAGCCAAACAAGTTTCCTCAGTCTTGGTCTAGTGCCCCGTTGTTTGGGTCATGCTTCCTGTCCAAGTGCTAGCTCCGTCTCTGCTTGTCTCCATCCGTACTTGCTCTGTGGGAGTTGAGAAGTGCTCAACCCTGCACTTGGGGGGTTTCTGAGCTTAGTCTGAGACACGTATGATGCACCATGGTCTCATTAAGGACATTTTACAAATGCCTTTAGTAAATAAATATTTAAGTTTTTTAATAAGGACACCTGATTTTCATCAAGGAAGAGACTTTTCATTCTCTTCCTGGTATCACAAACTGCCTGATGTTTAGCCCTTCTTCAATAAAAACGTATAAACATTATTAAAGAGAAGAAAGAATTCTTGTGGGTGATATCTTTGTCTATCCCAACTATGCAGTTGGTCCAATAACTGGCAAGCTTTCAGGTATCATGGTACTTTCTTCAGGCCTCTCAACATCACCTCAGTGCCACTAAAAACGACTGATTCCACCTCAAAATCTATGTATTTCTGTCAACTTTTTGAAAGCAACAAGTGATGCATTTTGGAGAGTGGGGGTAAGAAACAGACACACAACATGCAAACCCACTGAGATGCACTGACCTGGGATCATTCTTTGGGTAGGCTTAGTAGAAAATGATAAATATTTTTATCCAAAAAAAAGGTTTATCCCTTTTAGCTATAGATGGCCAGCACTTCCACCGCACACTCAAACGGAACAGATTTTAAGCACAAATACCTAGTCTGATGCGCACCTGAGGTTTTTCTACAATAGAGTACCCTTGATGGAGTAGTTTAAAGCAACCCAGTTAAGTAACACTTGGCAGCACATCCTGCAAAGATCAAAACCATTTAGTCAATGACTTTATTAGGGGTGCACCGATATATCAGTTGGCTATTGGATCAGCACCAGTAAAAAGAGAAATGAGGTTCTTAGTTACTGGCTTTTTTAGCTTCTTGTAGCTGGTAATTAAGGCTGTGTGCTCAGAGCATCCTGGTGAGCCCTCGCCAGCCCCAGCCTACAGGTCCCCGTGAGCAGCGGGAGGGCAGGCGCTAGGGAGCAGTTACAGGGTGCCACGCACAGCGACAAAGGGACTGTTACCAGGTCCTGCTGCCGCTGCCATTGCAATGCAACACGCGCAGCAGGGGCCTGAGTTGGGGCTGTTGCGGAGATGGACTACGCGCGGGGGGTAAGGCACCAAGTGCACTTGCAAAAGTGGCTTTACCCCATGGCCAGGGGGGCTCAGCTGTGCGGGGCCCACCAGCTGTGACACAGCAGCATGATCTGGGGCTCCAAACATGGCCAGCACCGCTATCTGCACAAGGGCCCGCCCTACACCCCTGGGATGGCGTCACGGGCTGCGCGGGGAGTGGGTTGGAGCCGTGGGCAAGGGGGCAACATGCATGGGAATAAGGTGGTAACCGCCTTCCTCACCGAGGCCTGGAGCAGGCAGGAGGCGTGTGTGTGCGTGTGCTAGAAATGCAAAACAAACAAAAACAAGTTTTATGTCAGTAGGTTAAAATGCCTTGCACTATTACTAAATATTGGTTATTGGATCAGCATCAGCCAGTATGGTTAACTGTCCGCTTTTGGGTTAGTTAAAAACAGTTATTGGTGCACCCCTAGTCTTTATTCCTGCTCATAGTGTTTCAATAATGCCCAGAAGCTCCAATCAGATCGAGGCCTCCCCGTGCTAGGCACTTCGCAAACACATCTAAAGATACGTCCCTCTGACAGCAAGTTGACTACTTAAATGTACTCTTGTCAAAGGGACGAATCCTGCACTGAGACAAGCGAGCCCCGTAAGGTATGCAGCAGCATCTGCGTGCACCTGCGTTCATGTGCAAGGCTACGGCACGTCCTCCTTCACCAGTAAGAGGAACATACACCAGAGCCACCGTCACTTCTGGAGAGTGCTGTGCCCCTGCAGTCAGGTTTAATACTGAAGTTCAGCACTCAAAGATGACGGGATCCACTATGCAACACTCCCATCTTGATCCAAACTGGGATCGCTGCACGCTGGGATTGCAGCCTGTGGTGGCTGTATTCCCACAGTAAGCTGTGGGGATAAACTGTTCCCCGTTCTTCGAAAGCGGGTTCGGCCCTCACGCACGTGGCACACTGCATATGCACCTCCTCACAAACTGCGCTTGCTTCGGGGGTATAAAGCACCAAAAGCATTTAACTCGCAAAATACCGGAAGGTCCCCAGTGTCTTCCCATCCTACTGGTCTGAGAGGAGAAGACAACAGAAACAACTAGAGACCCTGGGTTTGCTAAAAATTATTCCCAGCAAACTTTCAACAAATCTGTCGGTACCTGGTACACATCAGCGCTTGTCAGACCCGGGCGCCAACTGTGACAGGAGCCAGTTCTGAAGTGAGCAAAACAGGAGCTTTCACTAATTCTACTGGGTCACCCTTCAGAAACAAATCATCGCTGCAGGATTAAGTTGCATCAAGTCCACTTCAATCCTAAAAAAACTCCCCTCATGGAGCCATGAGCCTGCCTGGCAGATCTGAGCAGAATTTTTATGATAGCACAAAACAAAAAACACCACTGGCCAAAAAGAAAGAAATAAGATTTAAAAATGCCTTTTTGTCGACTATGAAGAAAAGGTCAAACTTCTGTCACTCTCGCCTCTGAGTCTCCTATACAGCGTGATCGGACAAGTACAGGGGTGTAAGGAAATATCAAGAAAATAAGCGGAAAGAAAACCCAACCACCCTGCTATGCCATAATTGATCGCCATAATTATGTAATTATCTGCCTGCCTATCGATAGATGGCATAGATAAATAGATCGACAGATGTATATACAGATAAGCATATCGTTAGGTAGACAGATAAATACATGTATAGTCAGACAGACAGAGAGACAGACGGATGTATAGTTGGACAGATCCATGGATGTACAGACAGACAGAGGCATACTTGGATAGGCTACAGATGGATAGATCAATATAGTCAGGCACACGGATGCAGAGGTAGGTGGACAGATGTGTAGGTGCAGAGACGGGCGACAGCGGGACAGGTGTGTAGTCGCACAGCCGTGCGGGTCGGGAGGCGCGGGCGCGGGCGGCGGGCCCGGCCCGGGCGC
>NW_017728921.1:2632256-2640169 GCF_001723895.1 Crocodylus porosus | reverse complement strand
GCCGCGCCGCGCCTCGCCTCAGGCCGCGGGGCAGCCAGCTGGGCCTGGGCCTCAAGCCCGACCCCCTCGCCCCAAAACACCGGCACCTGCCAGGCCTGAGGTGGCCCCTGCCCCTCGCCAGGCCTGCGCCCCGACCCTCGCACCACTGCGCCGGGGCCTGACCACCGCGCCTATTGCCCCAGTGCAGTGGCAGCGCTTGTGTGGCACGACTGGTCACGGAGGGCGAGGGCCTGTGGCGTGCGACCGAAAGTGCGGCGCGCGCCCCAGCGGAGACGTTGCGACGAGTGCTCAGCCAGAGCCCCAGCTTGACACCGCCGAGACCTGACACGAGGCACGGCCCGGAGAGAGACGTTTAAGCATATGTGCATGGATAGCGTCATTTATCCATATAGGCATCCATAAAGGGGGGGAAGACATCAATGGCATCAATAAAGGGGACAGCAGACATCAATAAAGGGGGGGAGACATCAACACCATCCATGAAAGGGGGGATCAATAAAGAGACTGGGGGGGAATCATGCAAAGTGACGCCTCTTTACTATCACATCCCGGCACTATCGGACCCTTCGTTGCACGGCGGCTGGAAAGCAAACGACACCCTTTATATCCTGCTCTTTCTCCTCAATCCAATGCTAATCTCCATCCTACAAGCATTGCCGCTGAAAGGAACACTTCACAAGGGTCTACATTATTATTCAAATTGATGCTGAGGATGATGTAAAGAAGGAAATGTGCTCAACAGCTCTTCACTGAATCTTTCTACAGCAACTTGCATCAGCTTCATTATGCTGTTTATATACACACACCAAGTAAGATGCTGTCCCATTGGTATTACACAGCTAATTAGAATTAACACTTCTAGAGAGAAAAACAAAATACAAGGAGCAAAAAAAGGGAACTCAATTTTTAATCTCTGTCCCTAAATAGAATGTGCTTCCTTTGACAGAGATTTGTTGGCTCTGCGTCTAATTAACCATCCGGGCATAACATATACCGCACTTATCAATGCATATCATCAGATACTGTACTTATTAATTGCTATTTGACCATCTGTTTTTTGTGAACAAACTTTAACGTGCTGAGACTGGAATACATTACCACAGCTTTGCACCGAGCCCTGATGTAAACCTGCCTTGACACCAGCACTACCAGGCACAGGAAGAACCCCCTTGGGAAGGAGGATTATTAATGGCATAAAGCAACTACAACAGTTCAGGTTGCCTTCTCCCTGAAACGGATGCATCTCTAATGGGCCTGGATGGTCTGGGAGCAGGACCGCAGCATTACCCCTTGGAAAGGCACCAGCAGTGGAAGCTGCAATGCTGGCGTTAGCTGCAAGTTCATTTAACCCTTCCTGATTTTGCATCTTTCAGGGCATTTACTGGGCCGCCAAAGTGTTTCCTACCCCTGCACATGGAGCAAGCCACTTCCTCTTAATCACCCACCCAAGCCACAGTGCTGTTTGGCCAGTCTTTGGGAGTATTTCTAATCTCTTGATAACACTGAACTGATAGGATCCCCTGGAATTCCATACACCTGAAATTCTCTTTATTTCTTAAAAAAAATACAAGGGAACTACAAATGCCGTGGCAATTATACCTTTCCAGACCTTTCACTGCTAATGCGTTCATCTGTTTTTTCTAGTTTGTTTTTTTCTGGTTCAGGAATAGGTAAGCCAAGAATGTCAGCAGTGAATCTCTCTGCTGTGATTTCCTCTGGAATTTCTTCTTCAATCAAACCTGCTGCACCTAGAGGGAAAAAAAAAAGCCAAACACCCCCCGACAAAACCATCAAGTTTCCCGATCAAGAACACTGGTAACCAGTAGTTTGGGAGTAGAATGTCTACAAAGGTATACAAAAGAGGTCTTAAACAGTGTTAAGTGTTAAAGTGATACATCTCCTGTGAGGAGAAGAAAAGGGCCTGATCCTATAAGATGCAGCACATTTCCTACAGCCACTGAGGACTAGACATAGACTAAGTGATCTACAGCACTGTAATTGGTCTCTTCCAGTTCTGACCGTGCGAATCACGATGAGGTTATTTTCACTCCTTGTCCATGAATTCCTTTAAGATGGTTCTAATGTCATTATTAATGTGCTCAATCTCAGATACGGTTATTCAGATTTCAGAAAACTGTAGTCATTTGCTTTAACGACTAAAGCAACTTCCTGTTTCAAGTAATGTAGGGGGAAAAGAACAGATTTAAGCTTTAATTCTTACAAAGGCGGCCTGGGATGTGTAGAATATACTGGTCTTTGGTTAGCAAAGTCTCATCTGCAAGCCAGAAAATTGTGCGGCACCTAATGGATCTACCTCAGAATGAAACAGTGGTATTTCTACCCTACTCTGATTTTATTTTAATCAAGGCTGGGGCTTATGCCACTAAGCAGTTCCTTCTAACAGCACCTTCAGCAGCCAGAGATCTTCTGCAGAAAACTCTCACTGGATGCTATTTTAGACTGTTACACATTGGCACACTTGATTCATAGACCGGGCATGAATATCCAATACCCATGGAAGTTAGGGCTATGCACTATCTTTGATCCGTGCACTCCAACTGCACTTGCAATCTCAAATGCACATTTTTGACAGCTGTTGGACAGAGGGCGATAGGGCTTGTAAGTTGCATTATTGTGTTAAAGGAGCTAAAGAAATTTAACTTCTGTGCTTTGCAGAATATTAAATGTTTACCTGCAGGGTCACAAGTACCTAGCTCAGATGTTCCTCCCTCAGGATTCATGCCCAGCAGGGTGGAAAGACACTCTGCCAGTTCCTCCTCTGTCATGTGCTCCCCTGCATACAGTAAAATAAAAACAAACAGTCTCTTATTAAGATTTCAATATCTTTCATGCAAACCTAACCCACATCTGGAGCAATAGTGGGAAGCCAAAGTAACATGGTTTGAAAAAGTCATGGGGCTCCTTCAAGGTGCTGCCAGCATCACTCATACTGAGTGATCCTCATGGAAGAAATTTAATCCTAGAGAAAATTGTTCTTGTGCACTATAAAAGTGTCTCATATCTGGGGGGGGAGTGGGGGAGGGGCTCTACTGGAACTGGTTTGTTGAAGAAGTCATTTTGCAATTTCCTTTTCAAAGGAAATCCCAGTAGCCCATGCAGTCCAGTACTCTGGCTGTGGCACAGGCCAGTGTCACACACATTCACAGCAGGAGCAAGAAACTCTTTGGCCAGCTCATATGGAATAACTTGCACAGAACAATGTATTCCTGACCCAACCCAGTTAATGGTTTTGTCCTAAAGCACAAGTGTTTCTTTCTCTTACACAAATGTTTTATCCTGCTTCGTATACCTACTTGTGGATGTTATCACCATTCGTATCAATGTCTAGTTCTTGTCAACATCCTTCTGTAAAGAAGCCCTTCAGCTTGATGAAGCCTTGTGACAATGGGCTTTACAGATTGATTTGTTGCTGAATAAACAATATTTCTTTGCGCCTGTTTTTAAGCTTGCTGCCTTTTAAACTTAATTGAACGTCCAACTTCTTATAATAAAAAAATGGAAGTAGAAGTACCTTACCAGTATTTACCTTCTCAAGGTTGGGATCACTCATAATGTTCAGTTACTTTGTTCAAGTCCCTTTCATTCATGTGATTTTTAAGCCAAACAGTACCGCTTTGTAGAGTTCATTCCAGGCCTCTAATTGCTTTCCTCACTCACCTCTGGATTCCCTTTCAATTCGTGCTACTGATTTCTTGGAGAGTGTATCAATGTATAAAATGTCACTTTAATAAATTTTCAAGGTCTGGAACTCTCCATGCAGCAGTGGGGGTGCTTCAAGCTTGCAGTGATTTCCAAAGAGGAGACTACAATGTGTTTAATTATTTAATGTTAAGTTTTGAGACAGATGGGGTAACACCATAGGGACAGAGCTAGGTCTCTGACTCCCTTTTTTTTCTGGCACTGATACTTTTGAAATGGGGGACAGAACCAGCAAACCTCATGCTAATGTCAGGAAAAATAATTGCTCACCTCTACACTGAAGCAACTGTAGCAAGTCTCCTCTCTTAATAACTTTTTCTCCGTTCTCATTTTCATAGCCAAGAACTTGAAAGGCACTTTGTATTTCTTTAACTGACAAGCCAAATGCTGGTCGATGATTTATGTAGAGTTTGATAAAATCTCCCAAATTGATTTTGGTAACCTGCTTCCCAGTAGCCACGTACTCACTGAATTTTACTTCATTTATTATATCTTCAATCTAAAAGTCAAGGCAAGAAACACTGCTATAAAAAGGTTTCTTTTATTTTAAAAGTACGAGGCTAGCTTCTGATCTCAGCGATGCCAGGACAAATCCGGACTCTTCCACGGGAGCCAGCTGAGCTACCCGGGGTTTGCGCAAGTATCACTATGATTAGAATCCAGCCTCAGATTAGCTGACCATGTCACTTTAGAGCAGTTGTTGTTCATTACAATCACAAATTACATCCACTCCAGCAGTACAACTCCTGCAATACTCCAGGGTCTTTCGCGTCTCAGGAAAGCATTTTGCCTGGCATGCAACATACTGGGGAAATCTTTGGTTGTGAAATATGTCGAGAAATCAAAACGAGATGGGGGGTGGGAATCAGTCTGGCCATGCCACGCAGAGGTGCAGTATCCCGTGGCTGCTCCTGCAACCCTCCCTTGCAGCTGCATCTCCAGTCAGGGGATTTCAGGCAGTCAATGCACAAAGCAGTGAATCCACCCCACGACACAACTGTGTCTAGGACTCGTCTCTCTACAGCTGGGCTACATGATGTGCACACCCTGGATGAGCTTCAGAAAGCCTCTTCTCCCTGCCCCCACTCCCAGCGCACACACATCCGGAGCTGAACTGCCTCTGGGGCCCTCTGCAACTGCAGAAGACAGAGCTGGAATTTGCTCAAAGGGTCCCACATCCTGCCCTTTATTCCCCTGCATCACTCATAAAGAAGCTCTTCTATTGGGCAGTCAGGCAGTCCAGGCCTGTCCTTGTCACTAGCAGTCTCCCTGAAACCTGGCACTGTGTCAGAGTAGCACACAGCCTTGCAGATGTTTGCTCAAAAGGCAGGTTCTGTTCCATGCCTTCTTTGTGCTCCGCTTGAAGAGCCAGCCTCCTTGCAGAGACAAGCAGAGCTAAACGCTGGGACAATTCCCAGTGCCAACACGTACCAAGCATTCTACTCCCCAGGAAGGGACGCTGACGCAAGAGCTCCCTGGGGAAGCTTTTGCATTCAGCCCTGGGCCTTTGTCCTCATGTTACAAGTTTTTCCACTGAATGGGGCCCAGGGAAGATGGAAATATGGACTTATATTCCTCCTATGAATGTGCCGGGCAAAAACAGCAACTTGAATTCACCGTGAGCTGGTCTGGGCTTCAGTTTCATATCAGCCTGAGCAAAGCACAAAAGAAAAGCACCAATTCCCAGAAGCCCTGTTAGTGGGCCCATGCTGATTTTTTTTCCCCTTCTGCTTTTTCTTTATGAAAATGCTCTGGAGACAGATGATCCCTCTGTGCTTTTATATTTGTCCCATCTGCTTTGTGCAATGGATTGAAGGTTGCCTAGTTTCAAGGCGGTTTAGTGTCTGCTTTCTTGACTGAGATGCTGCTCTGAGATGTATTACTGTTACACCTTCTTAAGAGATACTCCTCAGGCTTCCTGCAGCCACCACGCTCTAGAAAAATACATTCCTTCCTCCCCCACGATGAGCCAAGGAAGATATCTAGCAACACAGCAACATACACACCTATAGGTGCTTTTTCCACATAAGATTATTCTCAGTGTCCTTGCAAGGCACAAGGGGTGAGCAAGAGGTTTTCAAGTATGGTATAAAGAGCCAGGAGTTTCAGATCCTCTTTGTTTATGGCTAAACACCAGCAGATGACACTCCAAGTGGGTCTCAAATCGTTCTCCATGCCCTCCCAGTTCCTTCCAAAGCACAGAACGTTTCCTCTGTGGATGATTTTTGTGCTTCAATGTTTATTCCACTGGGAACTAGACCTAGGCCACTGCTCAGCTATCAGAGGAAAACCTGTGAGCTCTCCTGACCTGGACAGGATTGATCTCAAGTTCCTGGAGCCACCCAGTTCCCAAAAAGCACTGAGTATTTGAAAAAAAAATGCATAGGGCAAAGTAAAGAGCCAAATTCTTACCACAGTCATAGCACCCTGCGTCCAGACTGAACAGCTTAAGTCCAGAAATCGGGATCTGCCTGCACACATACTCCATAAACATAATCATGCTCTATAACAAAGCCACACAAACCTTTTCCTCTGATGGATAATACCCCATTGCTCGCATTACAAAAGGAACTTCCTCCAAGGGAATGTGAGTTGACACCTGTCTGGTCTCCATTGTATCGATGCCCTGGCTCCGCAGCTGTGCATAGTAAAAATAGTCCTCCAGCTCCTGAGAAGGAATTAAGTGAAATAAAGTAAAGAGCAGTTACCCAATAGGCACAGAAGATAAGCTTCTTTTAAGATTTACTAACAGGAATATCAACGAGATTGTTGTTAAAGCAGATTTGGACACAAAAAATTGCCAGACTGCTATGAATTAAATCTAAAATCTTAACCAGATGTTACCACATAATGTTTGTTGTGAGTTTAAGTTACCCTGAAGAATTCGCCATCTCTGCCACCATCCAGCAGGTTGTAGAATGGGATCAAATCCTCACCACCCAGGGAAACAGCGGCCTCCAAAGCACTGGGGATGAGAAAAGAGGGAGAGCTTTGAATGCATTTGTGCAAGGAGGGATGTCATTCTCCCCCCTCTGCCCATTACAACTGCCAAGTCAGTCAGATCTGCCCACCTCCAAGCAAACAGGAGAGGCAGTTCTGCCCCGAGCCAAGTGCTCCTCCATCACCAGCCCGCACTGCATCAGCACTTCTCATCCAAGGATCTCCACGATATTTTACGTACCCAGGGAAGTAATGATTATTAACTAGTCCTCCAAACCTACAGGAACGAGCACAGGGCTGGGAGCCAGGAGCTCCTGGATTTTAATCCTGGCTTCACCGCTGACTCGCTGAAGCCTCATTGTTTGGTATTTAACCATGCTACCTCCCAGAGATGGTAGCTAACGTCAGGGCAGCATTTTGAACACATGAAGGGCTCAGGTACTGAGCTCACGGCAGAACACACATACTCTCGCCTTGTGTTCCCTTGCTCTAACCATTCCACATGCTCCCTCCCTGTTCGTCACCGGTATCAGTTACCCAGGCTCTGTGTTCCCTCCAGCAAATGACAGTGGCCCACATCTGGCAGACATATGCTAAAAATGCTCGAGCGCTATCATCTCTGCTCTACATTTCAGTGTTGCAGGCAGCTGGAGCCAGAAGAGCCACGTGGGTCAGTGAGGATGCAAAAAAGCAGCAGCTCCCACAGTGAAAACGGAACAAAACACAGAGCCGGGTGCTGCCACCACACTGGTAACGCCAGTGCGCATGGCCCCACGTGTAACAACCAGCTGTGCCCCGCACCTTTGTTGCACTGCTCACTGCGCTTTTGACAAGCTTTTATAATTAAGTTATTTGGACACTAAACATAGCGGAGACACCACAGATGCCAGAAACAGCAATAATGTGATAATTAGCTCGTAAAGAGCTTTGTTCCAAAAACAAATTACAAAGAAATTCAATGTTGCCTGGACGCTGGCCAAACTTTATAAAAAAGGATCATTTATATTCTATCCCCTTGGTTAAAACGTTGTCCTTTCTGACACCCCCCACCCCCCAGCTGACTGGCACATGAAGTGGGAAACACAAATAAACAAAAGCACTGCTTCCCCAGTCAGGTCTCCTCTGCTCTGGCACTCGGGTTCAACAAACGTTAGCATTGCACTTCTGCAGGGCCATCACCAGGGAAGCATCAGGACCTGCCATAGTTGAAGTGAGCAATGTTGCAACTCAGTGATTTGCAAGGTACATGTGTG
>NW_017728921.1:2603447-2632091 GCF_001723895.1 Crocodylus porosus | reverse complement strand
TGGGGGGACAACCAGCGCTACAAAAAAAGAGACATGCACACCCCAAAGCCATTCAATTCCAGCTTGCAAGCAGAAAGCTCCATCCCCTTCTTTTTTAAGCCTGAGGTTGCTCTGCCATGTAGGATAGGCTCCCCAGTTGCAGGTAGTGCTGGACGTATGAGCACCTCTCTCCAGCCACCTGCTGCCAGGCTGGTACTGGAGATCCTTCCTGCCCTGACACCCCCACTGCAATGAATGGCTTCAGCCTCTGACACCTCTCCTCTGTGTGTGTCACCTTTACCAAGCAAGCAGTATAACCAGGCCTCTCCCTCCAGGCCCTGGACACCGACGTGGCACAGCCCTTCAGTGGGAAGCCTGCAAAGGGAAATCCCAGGTGCCTGAGCCAAGGCAGCACCAAAGGGCCATACAGACAGGGATGGTGTTCAATGCCCTGCTGCAGTCAGGGACTGAGGCTGCAAAGCCTCGTTCTCACAAAGCGGTCCTCACAGGGGGGGGGGGGGGGGAGCCTGCAGGATTATGGCTGCTAAATCCATTCTTTCAACATAGTGGGGACTTCCCAGGAACATGCCGTTGCTCCCACCTGAAGACGCGGTGCATTATATCCGTGCTGTTCCAGTGTCTCTGTCCTGCAGCTACTTCAGGAGGTGCCACTTTCCTCCAGAAACCACCTTCCTTCCCGAACCCCCCCACTCCCACTGCCTGGTTTTAAGATTCCCCCCTCTACGGACCAGCAGGAAGGGTTCTCCAAAGTACTGACACAGCCTCTCTCCCATATGAAGGGTTTTATACACACCAATGCATTAATCACCACTCCAGCCTGCAACACTGTGTTACAGGCATTCAGTGTCTTTACTTTCCAGGCTTCTGCACTGCCAGGCATCAGGCCTCTCACAGTTGCAATTCCCAAGAGATTTCATGATAAAGCAAAGTTCAGTGAGTTCAGCACCTGGTGGCTCATACTGTGAATCTGGTCACTTCACTGAGGTGCCTCGTGGGAGCTGAGCACGTTTGGGGAAAAAGAATCATAATACAAAAATAAAAATCAAGCCCCTGTTATGTGTCCAAAGCATTTCCGGACATCCTCTCTCCCTGCTTTAACCATAACCCTTCTCACAAACCAGTGCTGCGCCATTTTACACCAAGTCTCTTGAACACAGGCACCTGCAGTGTGGGATGCAGGAGCAATTCTGCAATGTCAGTGCTATGTAATAAAAGGGCTTGCAAGAAAGAGCGCTTATACACACAGAAGGATTAGTCAGGCTACCGCTTCACCCTTGCCCTGAATGACTACAAATAGCCAGGGTCTGAATTGGAAGTTTTTCTGAGGTGGAATGGGATCCTTGAGAATGAAAATCCCTTTATGGGCTTACATTCACTGCCAGGAGAATGTTTTCTTTAGCTGTGTTGATTGCACAGATGTGTGAAGTGCACACCACAGTGTGCCGCTTCTCTCAGCTTTTACTTACTTCAAATTAATTTCCCACTTCATCACGGTGCGGTCATTACCCCCAGCTGTAAAGACATAGCATCCATCATAGGAACTAGCAAGGTTGGAGACACCTCCTGGGTGGCAGATGAAAGCTGAGGATTTGTGCGGGTTACCATCCATAGGCAAAATCTGCAGACCCACCTGGAGAGAAAGTTAGGAAAGATGCGGTAACTGCAGGATGGGGCAGCATGCAATGTCACTGCTAAACACTCCAACAGATACATCTGACCAGACATACAGGGACGCCGTACCTTATCTTTTGCAATATAGGCCAGGTATCGCTTCTGAGGATCCTGACTTTCTGTTACTGGAAGGATCTGTATCTTCTCAAGAGGGGAACCATAGGTTGGTCCCAGAAGCGTCTTTCTAAAGCAAAATACAACATTTTCAGTTGCTCTATGGACCGTGATGCATTTCTCCTCTAGAACGCTTCTGTGCGCTGGTATGGAACTGCACGTGTGAGGCTGAAGGCGTGACTTTACTGCTAGTAAAAGCACACTGGAGGCAGACACGCAGGTGCACGATAACACAAACAGTTATGGGGGAACACCATGTGGGATGCTACAGTGTTCACTGTTTTCCTCCTCTCTAGAAAGTGGGATCTGGTGGTGGCTTGAATGCAGCCCACAGACTCCAGAGCTCTTAGCTCAAGCTTTTCAGCAGAGTCCCCTAATACTTGGCATCCCCCAAGAGAGGAAGTGGGGAGGCAGAGAGAATGACCTCCGAGTGTGAAAATTCAGTGAGGGCAGAGGTCTCCCAGGTACCTGCACATTTTGGTCGTTGCATTATAGAGCTTCATTTTGTACTGATCGTTAGTCGTGAGGATGAAGGACTCCGTCGTGAAGGGCGGGTACCAGGCCAGAGACAAGGGGATGGCGCACTGCTCGATGCGGTCCCTTCTCAGGATCGCCAGCTGATCTTTGCTGCTGCTGCCCAGATCATATTCCACCTGATGGGGAGACAACACATGACAGCATCTGTGAGAGGGCAGCCCAGGCCTGTTCGCATTCAGCTGTTTCTGCCTCTCCAGCACATTCTGCTTTAAAAATGCTAATGCTTTAACCCTTGCAGCAGCCCTGCAATCTGCTGTGATGCAACCCCCACCTGCACCTTCATAATTATTACACACCATATGGATTCAAACTCTCTAAGCTAGTGCAATGCCCACCCAGGAACCCCAAGAGACTCAGCTCCTGCCACGCACACCCCAACATGCTGAATCCTTGAGTTGGTCACCTCGACAGGCCAGATCTGGAGGAAGAATTCCCCTGCAGTGGGAAGGGGAGGCCTGTACTGCAAGGGCAAGTGGGAAGGATCTGGAAGCCTACGCCGGGGTGTGGGACTCTTCACTCCACAGGGACCCCTTCGGTGTTCCTATGCACTAGGTTTTGGGGGGCTGGGCTGCAACACACATCTACAGGTAACAGTCTCCCGTGGAGCATGGAGGAGCTGCAGATTGGATCTGTTACACCCTTTGCTGCTGCTCTACAGTGGCAGGGAGGAGATATGTCCGAGCCCAGTGTAACATCACTTCCCCAAGGAAGACTAGTAGGGAGCACAGGGACAGGGTTAGACTCTGAGCAAACAGGCAGGCCTTGGAAAGGGTTCCGACTGTCAAAGGGAGGCGCTGCCTGGCCAAAAAAAATTAGTGCAGGATGCAAAGTCAAGCACCAAGCTGTGACCTCCAGACATGGAAAGGGACAGATCCATTCACGGCCAACAAGAGTGGTGGAGCAGCTCCCAAATGTGAGATGGAGAAGCATTTCTGAGGCCCCCTCAGCACACTGGGTAATCAAAGACACAGAGGGAATAATGTCATCTGCCCGAGATCAAATGTTGTGTCCAGGCTGGGAATGTGATCCAGGAGTCCTTCCCTCCATAGCCTCTGCACTAATCAGTACACTTTGCTGTCTTTCAGGTTAATGTCTTACCAACAGTCTGTCCTCCCCAAGGCTTAAGAGCCTGGGTTCATTGCTGTCCAACTGGACACCAAACATTACACTTCGAATCGGCTTATAGTGCGCGTGAAGCCCTGCAAGATGTTCCCAGGACTTTCTGCCGTTTCTCAGGGTTACTTTGTAAATAGTCACTGAGAATTTCTCATCCTGTAACAACAACAAAAGCATCTCAGTGTCACATAGAAGGTGCGTCCATTGGGTCCCTGGCTGTCTGCCCATCACACCAACCTTTCTGCCTTTTTAGCTGCATGCTAAGATAGCCACAAAAGAGGAAAGGAGCAGAATGGCAAACATGATAAAACATGTGATCAAGCAGAAAGAATCTGAACAGGACTCATGCATGCCGTGATTAACAAGTAACAAACATGAAGTTCAGCCTTGCTCTGAGCAAAGCCACCGACCAGTCTGCGATATATAAATACAGGCTTCTGCTGTGCAGAGGGACTGCTAACACTGAACCTGGGAGACTCACCTTGCCTCAACGACTCTAGAGCAAACGTGATCAACTTGCAGTTATAAAACAGAAGTCAAAACCATGCTTTTCAGGACTTCCAGCCCCCCGTGGATCTGAGCACCCAATGACTGAGTGTGTAGGGTCTTTCTTACTCACAGATTGTTATCAATAATTACGATTCTACAAGCCCAAAGCAGCCCTGGCGCCTTTAAACACTGCCCTCCATTACACTGACATGAGGAACCGGGTTAATTCACCTGATGGTGATTAAAGCCAGAACAGATTCCTCACTCTCCCAAAGCCAGTTCTGCAGGGATCACAGGAGTGGAGAATAGTCAAAATGTGCTTTTGTCACTGGAGTCAGGAGATAAGGCTCTGACCGGATACAGGGTGCAGGTCTCTTAAGGAGGGTGGTGCCATTTGAACACAGTTGGTCCTCTGAGCAAAACAGCTCTAAGAGAAGGAGACCATTCCAAAGGCACAGGATCACAGGAAAGTAGGGGTGGAAGGGATCCCTCGAGGTCATCTAGTCCAGACCCCTGCTCAAGACACGATCTTCCCTGATTAAACCATCCGAGCCAAGCATCTATTTAACCTGCTTGTGAGCCCCTGGCCCAGCTGTCCTCTCAGAATTACACTATGGGATGGTCTGAAAGCTCCAGTCCCACCAGAAGATGTTACAAGGACAAGAGCCATACATCAACAGAGAAACTTACAGCAGTAGCAAGATACTGGGAGTCGTGGGAGAAGCAAAGATGAGTCAGCGAGCCTCTCGAGTACTTGAACGCTTTACAGTCATCGTCCAGAGAAATACTATCAAGGATGCGAAGGCTTCCATCAGTAAAACCAGCCGCCAGGGAAGAACCTAAAACATGCACCAGAGAATCACTACTCTGTGGTTCAGTCATCTCAAGAAGCCTGAGGCTTAACGTGTAGCAAGACATCAAGATAAAAATACCTTCTGGGTCATAGGACAGACATTGGATGCTGGCCCCAGTAAATATTCTGCTAGTGAGGTACTGGGTTTGCTGGTAGTCCCACACCTTCAGCAGCCCACAGTGACTTCCTATGGCAAGAAGTGGCTGGGTAGGATGGCAAGAGATGGCATTAACAGCTTCCTTCGCCTCCTCCACCAGTTTCTCCAGCTTGGTTCCCTCTGGCGTAACATGCAGCACGGTCGCAGCCAACGTGGAGAGGATAAAATTCCTGTTTGGCATGAAGTGAGAGAGAAGCCGATGGCCAAATTGCACAGGTGCAGACTAGAAAGAGTGCGTCTTCCTTCCTGATAACTGTGTGAACAGCTAGTCTCACCCTGCACAAGAATGGCTGCTCATCCATTCACTCAGCAGTGCATATAATGCAGTTTCCCTGTGTACCAGGTGAACGGCGCACAAACCAGACTATGGGACGGGTATGTCACCAAACTGTTATGGGTCAGTGGTCACCAGCTGGCCTGCAAGGGAGGGGCTGGTTTCAATTAGAGGGACAAATTCTGAGATCTTTACTCAGGTCTCAGTACTGCTACTATACACAGTCCGAGCAGTACCGAGTCCCAGCCCCCACCCCAGTCAGTGGCCAACACGAGTGCGACTCCTGGCGTGGTCACCTACTAGCTCACACCCAAAGCCACCATGGCTGTTAGAGAAGCTCTGGCAACAGAACCCGGGGGCTCCTTGCTCTCAGTCCTGTGCTCAGCCCAAACCTCCTCGCTCTCCCTCTTCTGTAAGCAAGTACCAGATGCTGCCCGCTGTGACGCGGCAGGGCTGGAGGCCCTTCCAGCCACCTGTTCTGCGGCAGAGATTGGTTTCCTGTATTTGGCACAGAGAGCCAGGGAGGAGGGAGGGAGAAGCCATATCCTGCCTGACCAAAGCAGATGCCGCAGTCCCTGGCTAGGCAGAACCACTGTCCCCAGCCGAGATCTCCACTGCTACTGGGAGTCTGGCAGCAGGAGCCAGCGTGAGGCTTCCCTGTGCTTTGCCACCCTTGCACGTTTCCCGAAGGGGCCGCCAGGGCCAAGAAGCTGCAGCAGACATGAGGCTCAACAGCCACAGCTTCACACCCAGGTCTCCAGGCAGAAACACAGCAGGAAAGCCTGTCAGCCACTAACTCATTTCAACAGTTCTGTGCCAGGCAGTGGGTTAGCTCAGTCTCAGGAGGATGCTCACCTGACAATAAAGGGCTGGCCACCTATGGTGCAAGAACTGGAGTAGTTTGAGCGGCAGCTACCGGGATCAGGAGGGCTTTTGGAAAAGGAAATGGAGTAGATGGGCCCCAGGTTGAAGTGGCTGTACCAGTTCACGAGCTGCAGCTGGCCGTCATAGAATTTGATGTGACCTTTGACATCACACATTACAAAATAGCTGAAAGGAAGAACACGGGTCTATTAAGGAAAGCATTTTTAAGAGAGTTCCAGGCAAGCTGATGTTCTGTGGTCCTAGGGCATATTAGGAGGGAGCACGCTTCAGGGGGCCCCGTCCTGAGTTACTTCAAGACTCACAACCTGATCCTGCTCTCACTTCCCCTGATGTAACTCAGGGCTATCCCCACTGAAGACAGCAGAATGACTTTAATGGAAACCTAGTGTTCAGAATCAGACCTTTTCTCGCGAGACCTGCTGCTGGATAGGCTGTGTCAGGTCCACATCACACAGGAGAAAACTGACGCTCCAAGTAGTGGGAATAATGCAGTGTATTAGTAAGAACTAATAAAATGCAGTGTATAAAAAGTGCCCTATTGGGCCAGACCAATGGTCCATCTAACCCAGTATCATGTCTCCAGCAGTGGCACAAGTAGATGCGTTAAAGACACAGCATGTGAACAGGGTATATCTAGAAGGATCTATATCCCCTCTTCCTCCCTGGCATCTATAAATCATGCATCCACAAATGCACAGAACCCAGGAGTCTTGATCTCCAGACTGTTCCTTAAACCTCTGGACACAGCCTCACAACACTGAATTACCATCTGAAGATGCTCTAGTTGCTGCGCACAAGCTAAACATGTGCTTAGTTCCCCAGGAGACGACACTGTCTAGAGGTTTAAGCTTGGAACTAGGAGCCAAGAGTTCCCAAGTCCTGCTCCTGAGCCTGCCACCGACTCACTGTGCAACCTTGGGCAAGTCACTTAAGCATTCCATGTCTCGCTCCCCTCATCTGTAACGTGAGGGTCACATCACTTCACTCACTCCCTTTCCCAGGAGCACCGTGAAGGGCAGTTAATGCTTGGACAGTATTTTGAAAGTGTACAGTTGTATGGAAAGCACAGTAATGCCCCGTACCAAGGGGCTGGGATAAACGGCTTACACTGCAAGGTACGTGCTGCGACTTGTTACTTCATGGGACCCTTCAGATCACGGATGTTGCGTGTGTATTGGTTCCCTCTACTGGTTAAGGTAGGGAATTAACCCGACAGCCAAAACCCATTTGCTCCGATCCTACTTGGATACTAGGGAGCCCTGGTGCTTGTATGTGGGGCACAGGACTGGGGAGTTTCACAAATGCAGACAGCATTGGTTAAGCAAGACACAGCACCGTCCTTTTCCCTCTGAATGAACTCAGTTTCCCCATTGCTTTTCTAAGGTGGTAAGGTCCAACACTCCCTGCCTGCAGGGGTTGCAAAGATCTGCTTTATCCCACTGGGGATCATGGTTCTCTACATTCCCACCACACTCCCTGCTGGCGAAACAGCCCAAGTCCTCTGACATCCATCGAGTTTTCCTGCAGGAATTTGACCCTTTTTATGTAACCCCAGCAGGCTGCCAAGTTCCTTAAAAGTGCAACATTTGGATGTTCATAAAAGATAGTTCAGTTGTGAGCAACAAGTTTTCTGGTGCTCCCAGTCCTGAACTGAGCACAATATTACGAAGGCCCATTAGCTCTGCACATGAGTGGCTATGAGGAACAGTACTTAGAGGAGCATTTTCAGTGGGATTTTCAAGAGTGCTCCATGTCGGCCTCACTTGGCTCCAATAGAACAAAACCCTGTCGGGAGCAGAGCAAGGCCGCTACACAAAGGGCTATTAAGAATCCCGCCTTGACACTGAAAGCAATCCTAACAGAAACAGCTTTACAATGTGTGTAAGCAAAAGAGAGTACGCTGCAAAACCGAGCGTGTCACCCTCACTTGTTTGAGGTAAGCCACAAAACTCACCACCGAGTCACAGCACACAATAACCCGCAGAGAACAATCACATCGGACTCCAGCAGGTCCATGAAAGTCCTGCTTTCATTCCCATCCATTGCCCAAGGAGTTTGGCTTCATGTACACACATGTGGAACGGTGTACATGCCAGGTGGAAAGCAACACACACACACACACACACATTTTACATGCCAGCCACATACACCGAGCTTTTATATAGCTCGGTTTGCAAAGTGCAAGATGGTGAACCAGGAAGGATGTAATCTGTTACCTGTCAGATACTGTCAGCACAGTGAGGGCATCTTTCTGCAGGTGCATCAGTTTAATAGCCTTCATATTATATGGCTTGACGGACAAGTTGGCAGGCCCGGACGGCGGGCAGACTGCATCCCACACCACCAGCTTCCCACCTGAAGTGCCCGTCAAAGCTTGCAAGTTCTTAAAATGGAAAATGGACTGACTGAAGAGTCCTACCACCTTGTTGAAGGTCTGCAAAAGAAGCACAGACCCCCCCCCGCAACCATGAGGTTCTCTGCAAGGTGTACGCAGACCCACTCCTCCAGAGAGGTAATATATTAAGCAACTATAAAACAGGAGGAAAAAAATCTTTGAAACGGCCTCATAGGAAACAAAATGCCTTGTTTGTGTCTGCTGAAGGACTTGGCCCCTTCAGCCTGCTGCTGCTACTGCCCCCAGGGGGTAAAATTCTACCCAGGCCAGAGGAATTGTATTAGTCTTCCACAAAGAAGAGACCAAAATGGCAGATGGTCCCATTAGAGAAATGTTTGACCAGCTGGCTGAGTGGGGAGTTGTTACTGGGTTTTCTAGGTCCCTGCCTAGGTGAGGCAGTGTGGTTGGGAGCCAAGCGTGGGAGCTGAGAACTGCTGAGGTCTAGTCCCAAGGCAGGGACACTCCACCAGCAGAGGAAGGTCTATCGTGCAGGCCAAAGGCAGTGGGTCTCAGCCACAAATATACCAGGACTTCCAGAGTCCCACCCTGAGCTCATCTCCCACCGCGGATTATCCCCTCCACGAGTCAGCACATCCTCTGCGCTAGAGACCCAGGGACACACCGTGATGCGCTGGGACTTAGCAAGATCACTCCAGACAAGACCTTGTGCTTGCTGAATGAGGCAGACAGGCATCACAGCCAAAAGAAAAGCAAAGCAGGGGAAACCTTGCTGCTCATCTACAATACTCACTCTGTCAGTTAGAAGAGGGGCACTGTACCGCAACCCATCACTGTCCTGAGGAGACACACAGAGAGCAGGTTACTCAGAGACAATCATTTTCAAAACAGACTTCAATCAAAAGAGAGGCTCTACTGAACATGCCCATTGCTGTGTTATCTGGGCACCAACTTTGCATCAGGTTGATTATTATTATTGTATGACAGCAGCCTTCAGAGGCCCAACCAAGGTGTGGGGCCTTCTGAGCTGGGCACTCTGCAAGCAGATTGGGAGCAGCATCCCTTGCCCTGAGGAGCAAACAAGACAAATATAAGAAGGAAGAAGAGAAGTGACTTGTCCAAGGTCACACAACAGGTCAGTGGCAGAACCAGGAAGAGCAGGCAGGAATCCTGCAGCCAGGCAGGTGTCCTTTCCGTAGACCATACTGCCTCCCGAGAAGGCAGCGTTCCCATATGCCTTCCCACCCAGGACCTCCGCATGCTCAGTGCATACTGGGGTCCAAGGTCTGTGGATAAAGTGCTGGGCTGACTTTTCCCTGGCAGGATTCACCTGTTCTTGTGTCACAAGGTCTAGAGAACATCATTCCCCACCATTCCCACTTACCCACAGATAAAATATCACTTGAGTTTTACTGTTACTGACAAACTCTCCATGATCTTTTGGATTGAAAGTAATGTAGTTCTGAAAGTAAAAGGGTAAAATCATGTCAAAAACCATGTTGGCCATGGTGTTCATATAAATCAGCACCCTAACTCGCTGGCAGGGAAGCTTGCCACGCTTCAACTATTATCTGCTCCTGTTTGAAATGTCCCTCATCACTGAATTCATCACCTGGGGCACGACTCCCGGTTCCACTATGGTTCTCCTTTGCCTCTCTGAACGTCAAGTGGACAGAACTAGGCCCCTACATAGAAGACTATGAAAAATGGACCTGTTCCAGAGGTCACCCCAGCTGCAGCAGTCACAGACGTGGTTGCAGCGTACTGCTTTATGGCTAGTCGTTGGTTCTCAAGTCCTCCCAGAATCACTGGAAGCAGAGTGGAAACTACAGCAGCCATGAGGCTGTCTCCCTGGCTGAGCATGGCCCTGCACAGCCCCAGAACACAAAGCCAGCTTAGTCCCCATCTACCCTGCCCCAGCCCCAGCCCCAGGTGCTGGACTGGAGCAACTGAGACCAGCTCCTCTGTACTTTACAATGGGTTCCCACAATGCCAACCCCCTTTAACAACCAGATCACTCACCTGGTACCCAAATCTGGGCTCCAGCTCTATGCTACACTGAGGTTTCTCTTCAGGCGAAGTCCACTTCCAAATGCATGCTCTCTGACACAAAGGGGAGAGCAGGGTTACACCAAGGTGACTTTCTACAACCTACTCAACTCAGGAGGCCAAATCCTGCTCATACACAGTGCAGCAGCTCCTGCTGTGGGGTGTCACGGGGGAAACCAAGAAAACCGAGTCCAGCCTGGCCTCACTGGCAAGCAAAACGTTTACACTAAGTGGCAGAGCTCCACACCCAGGGTAGGCCAAGTCACGAGCAAACATCCGGCATTGTCAAGCTTTGCTCACACACTGTCTGGAACTGCAAAGCGAGAGAGATGGGTCTCTGCTCCTCACACACGTTATAAACTACTTTTGCTGTTCCTTCCTCTGTACAAACCACTAACTCTTGGACCACTGTAGACTGGCCTGAGTGCGCAGGATCATGTGGGAAATTATGATACTAGCTGTGGTTTTAGGACTCAGGTGAAAAGGAGCCTGATTGTCTCTTCCTGATCTCTAACGATGAAAAAGAAGGAAGGGACATCATCAACACTGAGTTCAGTCTCCCACTAGCCTAATTCCTGGCACAGTCCCTGGCTTCCAAGTGGGATGTATATTGTATAGCAAGATTGTCTTTGAGGGGAACTCCCTTTCCAGCTGAGCTCCCATTACCTCTTTGCTCAGATCTTAAAACAGAATAGCAATGTAGACAGAAAACAACAAAGAAATCCCTGCCGTTCTCCTGCCTGCAGCGTAAAGCAACTGGACTTCCTGCTGTACTCGAGTTATTCAGTTAGAGAGGTGTCAAAGACAGCATCTCGATTTGTGGCTTAAGCTTGCATCTGAACTTGGCAGCACTCATGGAAACGATAGCCCAGTATGCACTGCTTACAAAAATCAAAACCTGCCAAGGTGGTTTTGCAAAACTGAGCCCACCCTGGTTCTGCTGATCTCCAGTTCACATCCCCCTCTTAGTTACACTAGTGCCAGTTCACCGGCTTTAGTCACTGCAAGACACAGCAGAGAAAACATTTCCTTTACCTGTATTTTGCCAGCGCTGATGGTTGCCAAATACTTAGCATCATGGGAAATAGCAATAGCACTGACCCCATCTCCTGGATGGCCGAATATAGTGTGCACAGGAATCCTGCAAAGCAAAGCAAGCACAGAGGGTAAGTATAGCGACAGTATTCACTTTTGCATTTCTTGCTGTATTCATTTTTGCTTTCTTTTTTCCTCCCCACTCCAGGCAGATTCCATGGCCTGCCATTTTGGGACCCCTTTTTCATCATAATGAAAAAAATTCTACCCAAACAACCCTGAACTGTCATAAACTAATTCAAATAGGATCCCAACAACCCTTCCCAACATCAGCAGGAGACAGACTCCTGTGCATGTGCGGCCATTCAAGCAGGAAAAATTAGTCCTCTGCAATTCCAAGGACTAGGAGCTTGACCCTGGGCAAGGATGCTTGCAAATCTTAGGCTTAGTGAGGGGGTTTTGACCTATCCCAAGGAGCATCAGCATGGAGGCACTTTTACACTGAATCCTCTACTCCATCATCAGCTCCTTTGCAGCCTTGTCCATTTTCCTTGCTTGCTCGCTTGGCCCATGGTGTTATTTTAGTTTGAACCAGAAGCTGGAATTGCTAAATCGAAAGGTTTACAAACAGGGGCTTGATCTTACCCAGAGAAAGCGTCCCACACAATAACCAGATTATCAGGTCCTTGGTCAGCCGTCACAATCCACCGCTTGTCTACACTCACGCACAGGCAAGAAATAGAATTTGAGTGACCCTGCAGAGTGAGAAGAAGTCTGCCATGAAAGATGCAGCAGAAGGTTTAATTAAACCTCACATCCTTTCCCCTGCACCTGAAGAGGCCTCCAGGCCCTGCGTCTCATTCCTTCACACTCACCTTAGCTGCCACCACTTCCCCCTTTCTCTACCCCTTCAATAAACCCCTCACTCCTGTCTTGACCATGTTGTGCCTGAAGCATGGAGGCCATTGACTGCATAACGTTCACAACAAATAACAAAACAGCATCTTTAACAAGGCTGCCATCTAATGTAGATCTGTTTCAGAGATCAGCATTAAGTGAGAGCACTGTTATCAACGCTGCATTTTATCACATAACTTACAACTTTGCCTGCCAGAACTAGCTGAGGGAAATTGGGTGCACATTATGCACAACAAAAAGGGCTCCCTATAGCTCAAGCAGTTTTTGTTGTTTTGTTTTGTTTTTTGGGTGTTTTTTTTTCTTTTTTGCGTGGGGGGGGGAGGAGCATAGACATCAATGCTGCCACCACTCCCTCCCTTCCCCATGCCCCTGCCAAATTTCCAGAGCCCCTGGGAAGCTCCTTCCCTAACTGCACATTGCAATGGGACAGTGAGTGGGGTTTACAGCCTCCAAAAAAATAGAAGTACGCGTTCTATTTTATTTGGGCATGTTATATGGCAGAAAATAAGGAATTCATAAAGAACTGCCCAAATCATGCAGGGGGCTCCACAGCCACAAACACAAGCAGGCTGTAAATATTCCCCTGTAAATAAGAACCAGGTGAGATGAGACCATAACACCACAGGACAGCGAGATATTTGATTATAAGCAGGACTCATGAATGCTCTGACTGACAGAGGAATAAAAATGCAGCTGGCACCAGCTAGATTTCATACACACAAACTGTACAGGAGTCTTCCATTTCCCTTGCTGGATTCAGTACTTGCAGATCATTTTGTGGGGTTGGGGCCTGCCCTTGTAGGACAGGGCGGGGAAGGAAAGGCGCTCTGTACCTGCAGGTGATATTGCCTGTTCCTGACAACATCGTGGATCACAGCAGTGTGAGCGGAAACATACAGGATCACCCTGTTCTCCTCATCGAGCAGGCTGTAAACGGGGAGTTTGCTGTTGTAACCGAACACCCAAGACAAGCTCTATAAGAAAAACATGGTTGTGCTCATTTATGCCAGGCAGCATGAGAACATTTCTGAAGCGGTCTCCTCCACCTTGCTGGCACCTTTCACCTTGAAGGAGCTCACTGCACCTCGCTTGTGGTGGCCTCACTGCCCTCCAAAATGCAGCCACCCCTACGGTGAAGGGTAGGAGCACATGGTGCCACACCAGAGCGAAACCCTTCCCCGCAGCAAACTGCCCTCTGACCCATTCCAGCTGCTTTGGCAGAACATTCGGACCTGGATTTCAGCCCCTTACAGAGGCATCCTGACTTTCAGCTGAAAAAGTGAGTCTGATAGGCAAAGCTGTTTCCCTCTGGAAGCTAAACACTGATTTCATGGGGGAAGTCTCTCTCAGTTATCCCCAGGCTTGGTGTTCCCATTGAGGGTGGCAGGGCTCTGGACTGCATGTGAGATACTCACGAGCGGATGAGTTTTCTCATGCTTCTGCTCCTCAAACAACAAGCCTGGAGTGGCTGAGGACACCGCTGATGCCCCCGCCTCTTCCTGGCCCAGGACAGCACCTCCTTCACTGCTCCGGGATTTCTGCTCCGCTGAGCTTCCCTGGTCTTGGCCTCCCAGACCTTTCTGGTGACTTTCTTGGCCTTCCTGACCCAGCTGCTGCATTTCCTGCTCGCTGCTGGTGGGGCGTGGAGGTGTCAGCCTCTCGCTCCCTGGTGGAGGCTCTGCAGGAGTCTGCTCTTCATCTGGTCCTGTACCCTCCGACGTCCCCCTTGTTTCTGCAGGTTCTTCTGCTCTCCCCACAGATGGGAGCTCAGCAGAATCACACACCTGCTCCCTGCCGACAGGACTCAAGAGCACAGTGGGAGCCACGCTCTCAGGCTGAGTCTCTGCTGGGGGAAGCTGTTCACCTTGATCCGCATCCTCCAGTATTTCTGTGGCTTCTTCTCGTTCGTTGGATGGAGTCTCCAGGACATCAGCTACGGCATCCTTTAAAATGAACAGAGGCTTCAATACATGTTTTGCAAAATCATCTCATCCATCCCACATCATTCCCTCCGCCGCCCCAGCCCCTCAGCCAATTATCATGCCGTGGACTGTCACTCATTTGTACGCTGCAGTCCTACTGGTTATTAAAGCTGCTTTCAGTGCTAAGTTGCACTATAGGTGACGAGCCCGTTTCAAGCCTCCTGTACCCTTTTCTGTGACATCCCATGCAGCAGCTGCAGGGACCTTGCTGTGGATGCCTGCTATATTCATACTCACATGTGAAATCATGGTGCGCAGCTTGCTCTCTTCAGGCGGTGCCTCGGGAGCAGCAGAGTCTGCCTGCGCCATGTCCATGGGCCCCGGGTCACCTTGCGTCCCCTCAAGGGAGGTTTCTGTGACCTGCTTTGGTGACTCTGCCTCCCGAGATGCTTCTTCTTCCTGCAGAGCTCCTGGTGGATCTGCACCATCTTCAGTGCCTCCTCTTGCTGATCCCTTCAACGGGGTTTCACCAGAATCATCGTCCATCCGCTCCTACACACGTTCTTCCAAAACACACGTCAGTGGGTTAAAAGCCCAGCACAGCCTCTCAGTTCTCAGCACTTAACTGTTCCTCCCTGGCACATTTCCTAAACAGATGCTATGTAGCTAGCAACTGGAACCCAGGTCTTAAAGCCTGTTTGTAGCAGGCCCTTCCAATCCCAGCCAAGAAACCTGGCTCAACATGGGAACGGAGGGGCCTAGTTTGGGCCCATTCCAACACAAAACCGTTCCAGCAGTGTCAGGCTCGGGGGCCTCTTCCCCTGGGAGGCATTTCTGAGCCCGTGTCCCTTAGTGCGCCTGATGGACACAGCATCAGTCCTACAGGCAGAGCCACAGGAGGGACGTGCAGGTCTGGGTCAGTGGGCCACGGTGCCAAGAGCGGGGCGTATGTCACTCGCGCACCCGGCACGCACACACACACATATGGGCGACACATTTTGCTTTTACCCCCAACACCCGGCCTGCTTTCCTCCAGCTCAGCACATTTTTCTGCACCAGCCAAGCCACAGTCATCCTGAGGGAGGCCCACGACTGAGCAGGGTTTAACTCGTTAGCGACTCCCCCGTGCCAGAAGCCAGGCCCGGCAGCTGCCTGCCCACCCAGCTGCAGGACAGGAACCCCCCCGCTGCCCCTCTCCCGGCCAGCTCTGCCCGCCCCCAGGGGATGCTCCCGCAGCAGCCCGGCCCCCCAAGCCCCCAGGCTCCCGCACCCCCGACTTCCTTGGGGTCGAGCCGCCACCCCGCTCTCCCCCGGCCTCTCCACAGGGCCCAGCCCAGCTGCCCCCAGCCCCTTCCCCGACTCACCCGCCGCAGCTCGCCCGGCTTCTCTTTGTGGTGATGCCCGTTCCCATGGTAACCGCTGCCGGCAGGCCGGAAATACGGAGCTGCTGCAGGGGAAGCTGCTGCGTGGAGGGGAAGAGGGTCATTCAAGCACCACGGGGGGGGCCCTTGCTCCCCCGCGGCAGCCCCCTTGCCGTTCAGGCTCACAGAGGCACCCACTTTGCGAGCCCCACGGGGCACCAGGGGCCTCCCTGTCCACCCACCCTTGGGACTGGTAGGACTCAACTCGTCACAAGAGCAGCACTGGGGGGTGGCAGCCCTGCCTCCAACATGGCCCGCAGCATCCGTGCTTTTTTTAAGCCTTCACCGCAAGTTTCTGTGGCCCCCCGTCGCCCCTTTTCATTCCCTCTGGTCGTGGTCGCCACAGGCTTCCGAAAAAGACCTGCTGGTTTGAGGCTTGAGATAGAAGCCACAGGCTCTGGCAAGAAGGTGGCACCTGCCCCCCTGCTCCCACTTACCTCCATCCCCAGCCTTGCAGGGGGCAAGCGGGGCTCCCAGCCCCGGGGCGGAGAGCAGGAGCGGGGTGCAGGATGCAGAGGCTCCGGCAGCTCTCGCACGCGGGGGAATCCCTCAGCAGGGATTTGCCAGGGGCTTCCGTTTTCTCTGTAGCTCCCAAGTGGCACAAATGGACTCGTGTGAAGCCCGACAGGACAGCAATCAGCCCTTTGCCCATCAGAAATATGGCGTTTTGCCACACTTTAGCAACAACCCGGGGAAATGCTGAAGGGAAAGGTGGGAAGGGAAAAATACTTCTAATAACAAATCCACCAATACACGGACGCTCATGTTGCAAGTGGCATGGGATTTTATCCCCGCTGTGCTGTAACTCCTGTTGCTTTGTATCAGACAGGTGCATAGGCAACCTTGTATTTTACAGGTAAAAACTATGGGCTCCACTGACATCTACCTCTGCTTGATATGTAGGTACAGTCACCTCTGTTTTCCAAGGACATCACCGGCATCTGTAAAATTGCAAGTACAGAGGAAGAATCCTCTTCCCAGCATTAAGCCCCTATACTTGCGTTTGCTCATTTGGCTGTTTTATTCCCCCCTCCCAAAATCTTTGGACAACTAGTGCTGGTTTCAGCTCTTCTCCACTACATTATGCGTGACCAGGAAAGAGTTCACTGCGTTCCTTCTGCTGGCAAGGAGATTCAGCAATCCATTTTAACAAAGGGATCCTTTTAACTGGTCAAAGCTATGGGTTCAGTCCTGGCAGGGGTTACAGCTCAGCACTTCCCATACTGTCATTTCCTGCAATCAAACATTGACAAACACAGTATTTGTGCACCACAGGTCAAACTTGAAAACCTCATTTTCACATTCATTTTCCAAGAAAAGAGGTCAAGCCTAATCACCAGACCTTAGCTACTTCAGAGCAACCCAAAAGAAGGCAAGAGAGCTAGATGGGGTGTAGATCAGTATAAGATTAGGTGTCAGTATATCCACATCAGGCAACTGCCTCCAAAACCTCTCTCTACTTCCTAGAAGTAGCGCTATAAAGCAAATCAACCTTTCTTGAAAAGTTTACTATCCAGCCACAAACTGGTTTACACAGCGGTAATACAAATATTTCCTGAATAAAAGCCAGACAGTCACACTTCAATGAAGATCCCACTTACAAAGGATTCATAAATATTTAATCCGATACATTTATCAGTGTTTTTGTTTCAGAGTTCAAACAGATCAAGAAGTTGCTAATTGCCCTGGCTTATAAAATCTTCCATGGAGGCGTTTCAAACCATGTAAAACAGACAGGACTAGTATGTTGAGTGTGGTTATAACATAAATAATTTATTAAACCTTTACAGTCTATGGACCCTGAACAAAAAACCTGATCTTTCAATACTAAAACCAAGCTGGTTCTGGCTGGTTCTTTAGCGGGACTGTCTTTGTACACCTGGACAAAAAAAAAAAAATCAAGCATTCATGAAAATAACTTTTTTCCAAAAAGTATGACAGTTGTAATGAAATCAGGTAAAAAATTCTATTCATGTTTTAAAAATCCAAATGGAAACACATTTAAAACAAACCAAAGCCAATAAAAAAAAACCCTGAAAGTGTTTACAAGTTGAAAAGTTGGGGAATAGAAAATGAGGCTATAATTTTCATAGTCCAAACCATGAAAAATATATATTGACACAAAAACACACCAACACCAACTTTCCTTATCCCACTCACTCACTTAAAACAGAATAAATACTTGGGTATTTTTAAAAATTCTTTCCAATGTAGTGACCTCAAAAATGACTTGTATCCATATGGTTTGAATTTTTTACATATTACATTTCTTGAAGCTGTTTTGGTAATTTGCTGTAATACATAGTAGATAACGCTACCAGGAGATTCTTGTAACATCGCCGCATATTTGACAAAAAGTACCACCTGTCCAGGAAGGAATATGAAAGAACTGAAAATGAATATATTATCACAAAAAGTGCTTAAATCTTTATTGTCAAAAGCTACTTTCTTGTGATCACACACAAGACAATACTCAATAAAGGGCATGGAATTATTTGTGGAAGTTTAACTGAAGAGAAGCCTGGACTGCACCTGAGCTCACATTTATACGAGCGTCAGTGAAATCCTTTAATTCTATGAACTATCCCCTACGAGTTGGTACAATTCCTTAGCAAGGCCTGTGCACAGGTGTGCTGAAACCCGTTTAGGTTCAGTATATCTGATTACTTGAAGTCAAAGCCCCTGAGCCCACCACAAACATTCCAGATTTAGCAAGAAGATGCACGTCATAAGGGAACTCTTCAAACCAGATCGGAGGTTATAAAAGCAGAAGCAACTTCAGGGTTACTGTTTTCCAAGCCGCAGTCATCTTTGCAATGGGACAATATTGCAGCTGGAAAAAAAAAAAAAAAAAATGAAGAACTAAATTAGGCTTCCTGCATCACTGCAGAGAATTCTGAACTCACCTGTAAAGAGCCTTAGCTCCACTCTGCTCCTCCTGTTAACCAAACCCCCCCACACATCTCCTTAGCTCTCCCTACAGGAACAGCCAGCTTTTAAGGAGTTAATACTAACAGATTTTAGAGTGCCCTTCAATGAAGCACAAAGTACGCAGCAAATCCAAGGAGGAGATTAGAACACAGAACAGAGAGCGACCAACAGACTCTGCCGTATTAGTTCTCTCCTTGCTGAAGAGAGCCTGGCTCCCATCCTGTGCAAATGTCCATCCACTCTGCTAAGTGGAGAAGCATACCATATTGTGAAGAGGGAGGATCCAGGCTAGACTAGAATCCCAACCATTTTATGCTCCACAGCACAGATACTCTATAGCTGCATGCCTATCTGACTTTTCCTGCATGGAGTGGAAAGCCTGGTTATAACAGTGTTGAAAGAAACATGCTACACCCTGAAAAAGATCAAAGGCCCCATCTCCCTCTGCATATACACCTGGTACAAGTGATAAACAATTCTTGCAGCAAAAGAATTAGACCCGGAGCTGTTACAGGATCCAGTAATATGACAACATAGTTTGGGCCAATCTACATAGTGTGATGATTCCCCCGCATCGAGTGGCTGGGCACATGTGTTGTACTTGGATGCACCCGTGATTGCACAGCCTCGGTAACAGAACCAGCTGGACAGATCATAAGATTCCCCCTTGAGAATGAGCGAGGAGGCACTCAGAAAGGGCAGGAATTGATCTGACTTTCAACTATAAGGGCACATATGAGATTCTGGAGCCAAAGCAAGCCAGATCCCAAGGGCAACACATGGTGTCTGTCCCCTTAGCTTTAAGCATCAAGCTGAGAAGCACAAAGGGGATTCCCAGGGAACAGTGATCTGGGACAGAGCAGGAAGACCGGAGTGCTTGCAAGCAGGCCCAGGCTCCATTCAGGCTGGCAGTGAGATTCTCCAGCGTAAGGCAGGTCAGTTGCATGAGTGCAGATGGACAAAGCTGCAGAAGATACTGGGAAGCTTACCCCAGGAGGCCTTTCCCTGCCCAGCGCTTTGGTGTAAGCCCAAGGTGGACTTTCTCGCCTCCACGGATCACGCTCACGCTCAGCGGTTTCTGAAACGAACAAACAGATGAATGGCACCTTTTCCCATCACGCTGCCCGAGTTCTTCTGTTTGCCTGGCTGCATAGGAGCCAGAGAGCTACCGGACATGTAACACTGAACCTCTAGCTACAGGGGGGCATGAAGGACTGCAGGGAAGTTTCCTCCGTAAAGCATGTCCATGAATACTAGTGAAGTAACACGCCGTCATTCAGCACAGGCTCCTGTGAGAATAAAAAACAAGACCTCTGAAGAGAACTTCTCAAATGTTCGGCATGGGGAGCTTCCGTGAGAAGCAAAGCCTGATGCCTTCACATTACTACCAGCTCCATCAGTCCAGGAAAGAGAAGTTAAGTGTGAGCTCTCTCACTGAAGAGCCTGGGGGTGGCATGTGATGAAACCAACAGTCAAGCCCAGAAGCTGACACACAGTGTCTGGAGCAGAGACGTGAGACTAATGAACTCTATTAAGTATCACTAGAGAAAAGCCCATCAGACCAGAGAAGCCAGTAACCTGCTCACCCCTTCACTGTGCTGCACAACAGTGGCGATGTTCTGCAGAGTCTGGAAGTTGTGCGCGTTGACAGAGCCAAACTCAACGATCTCATCATCGACCTGTAATCCCTTTAGAGAGAGAAAGCAGGAGACTAAGAATCTTCTTCCTCAAAGGACACACGGTGCTTAGGGTTTGTGGCGCACCTCTCACCCAAAGCGCTAGTCAGGTGCTCCCTTCAAGGGTCTTAAGACCCTTCTCAACATGCGAGCCTCACAAACCCACAGCGAGATAAGGCAGTATTATTTTTCATCCCCGTCACACAGATAAGGAATCTAAGGCATACAGCCTTAATGCGACCTTATCCAAAGCCATCAGCACGTCAGTGGTGCAGCTAGGAGCAGTACACGTCTTCTGATGCCAGCCCCACACGCACTTCCCTCACTGGACGCTCCCCCCTGCAAGGTGCTATAAACGTTAACTAAGTTATTTCACTCTGCAAAGGCTGCCATGAAACATTATGTCCCTGGGGAAAGGTACCAAGCACCTAACAAGAAGGAGGATGAAGAACAGTAGCTCAAACCCTGGCTCTGACTACAGGTAGGTGGCAAGAACCACCCGCCGTCTCTGGGACAGAACACAGTTCACGGGCGTTTGCTCCCCGGGCAGGAAGAACACCAGACTTGCCGCAAGACTGGCAGGAGATCCCGGTGTGACAGCATTCACTCTGGCGAAGGGCTGAGGCAGGCTCTGGTTCCGACTCACTGCCTCGGCTTGTGCCTCTGCCTCGTCTCTGGCACGCTTCTCCTTCTCCCGTGCATGCAGCTGGTGGAGCGCTTCTTCCACCTGCCTCATCACGGCCTTGTGATCATTCTGCAGACCTGGGCAGAGGGAGGTTGACTCAGAGATGGGAGGAATGAGCACGCGGTGTTCCTGCACACGATGTATTACCCTATGGGAATCAGCCCATGTTTCCCAGTACACTACCAGGTCCCCTATGGCAGGGCAGCTCCAGATTATAAACACGGTCACCACTGAACACTGCCCTGCGTATAGGCTGTGAGCAGGGCCATGGAACAGCTGTCAATCGGTGGCCACAGAGTGCACAAACAGGGCTCCTTATGAATTAACATCTCTCTCACACAGGGACAGCCATGTTATAACAGCGGTAAGAACGCCTAGGGGTGGATAACCCCTTAGAGGGGAACGGGAGCTGGAGAGATCAACAGCAACGTAAAAAAATTAAGCAACCAAACTCCCTTTCCATCAAAGTATTTTCACACAGGGACCAATTCATTATAAATCCGTCATCAGGATTCATTCGAAGGAGACATCACCTAGTTTTCGGCCCCATGTTTGTTGTATACATAACAGATTTGACTATATTATTTTTTATTTATTAAACACAAGGTTTGTTCACAGAATAAGAAGCGTCCTAACCACTCCGCATGCTGCCCGTTAATGCAAATAGTGTCACTCACCGACTCATTCCCTGCCCTGTCTCCTAGTTCCAGGCAGGGAGCAAACCTGGTTACAAACAAAACTCGAACTCGACTCCCTCACCTTTTCTTTATACTCCAAATCGAGCTAAATGCAAAGGGCAAACCATGGCCCGGAGCCCTGCCACCTTTTTCACTCTAACGACTGAAGCTGAGGCTCTAGGGAATCGTGTCCTTCCCATGGTCTGAGTCTCCAGACATTGTACGCCACTAAATCTATTCATAGTTGCCCCGGGGGACACGACATAAGCCAAGCTTTGGCAACACGCGGTCTGCATCATTCACCAGGGCCCCAAGAAAGCCCCGCGAAGACGGCGCTGCTTACAGATAATGTTGTGCCGTGCCGTGCGGACCTGGTACAGGTCGACGTCTGCCCGCGGGTAGCCTTCCGCATCCACCAGGGGCTCGCTCATCCCGACTCCTTTCTGCTGCAAGGGAGAAGGGTGGTCGCATGGTGCCCGCTGCCCCCAGCGCCGCGTTTCAGGAGGGACAGAGCGAGGCAGCCGCGCTCGGCAAGCCCCAGTCTCAGCCCGTTACAATCCACGGCCCCGAGCACCACGAGGAGCCCCTCCGCGCCGGCCCCCGGAGCAGGCTGTGCGCGTGCGCGCGTGCACGCTCGCTCGAGGGCACCGCCGACCCCCCCCTCGCACTGCCCGAGAGCCTCCGACACCCCCGCGCGCGCACGCACGCACGCAGAGACACAGGCACACGCACAACCCCCCCCTCGCCCTCTCTCACCCAGGCACGTGCGCGCACACACGCCCCTGTTACACTCAGTCACATGCACAACCCCTGCACATACACACACAAGCCCCTGCTATACACTCAGGCACACACGCAACCACCCCACGTGCGTGCACGCACACGCGGCCCAGCGCACACTCACGTCCTCCAGGAGCTCGTAGCAGGCCCGGATCTGCGCCTCGATCTCGTCCTTCCTGCGCACCAGGCTCTGCACGTCCTGCACGCTCACGGGCGGCTCCGCCATGGCCGCACTGCAGCGAGGCGGCGGCGACGGCGGCCGGGGCAGGACAGCCCGCGCGTCACAGTAAACAACAACGCGAAAAGGCGGGACCGGCGGCGGGGGGCGGGGCCGAGGGCGCAGCGACGGTGGCCGGGGCAGGGCGAACCTAACTGGCAGTCAACAACGCGGAAGGGGCGGGGCGGGCTGCAGAGCACGTGCGCGGGGCGCGAGGCCCTGCAGGGCGGGGCGGGCAGGCGGGGTTGCACCGGAGGGGCTGACTCGGTCAGAGCTGCGCCCCTGCCCGTGCCAACCAGGGGGACGGGCTGCCTGCCACCAGCACCAAGGGGCCCGGCTTGGGGGCGCCAGCCCGGAGGGGCCGATCCTGTGACCTGCTGCAAGGGCTCAGCAGAAAGATCAGAGGCCAGCGCTGTCAGCTGGGTCTTCGCAGGACTCCTCGTGCAAGGCGAGGCATCGAAACCCACCAACGCCCGCAAAACCGAATGCACGGCCGCCGGCGGGGGGGTCCTCGTGCCCCGGGAGACGCCGCCTCGCTCGCGGCGGCCCCGGGCGATGCCTCGCTACAGCACGCTGGTTTCTGTCCACGCCGGGGAGAGAACGCCGCGCACCTACCGGGCCCCTTTACCCAGCGAAGCGGAGCCGGCGCGGACGAGGCGCATTCACGTTTCTGCCCGAGCCCCGCGGCACTCTCGACCCGCTCGCCGCGCCTTCCAGACTAGACCGAGGACTGAGACGGGGCTGGTCCTCCTAGCGCTCCCCTGAGCCGGCGCAGAGGGCGTTTATTGCAATAGTCGGCAAAGATCGTGCTCTCCGTTGCACCTGTGCTACCTCCCCCCCAGCCCCTGCCCGCTTCCAGCTATACGGAGGCGCAGCTGAGCCCAGCAGAAGAGCATCGTGGGCAGCGCTGGGGCTCCAGTCGCTAACAGACACCAGAGATGAGACTCCCCAGCTCCCCGCCGTGACTAACGGTGGTGTCGCCCAATATCATGCCGCAGTGTCTGGCCAAATCGCAGGCTGGACTCTGCGATCAGAAAGGGTTTGTGATAGCCCACGTCTGTGGTGGGCTGGCCCGCAGACAATTCCCTGCCCCCACTAGCTGCAAAACTTTGTTAAAAACCCAATAGTGACAAGGTTTTTTGGTTGTAGCCCTGTTGGTCTAAGGCAGGGGTGGGCAATATATGGCCCGCGGGCCAGATCTGACCCTCCAGGCAATTCTGTCTAGCCCACAGGGCCCCTAACAAATTTAGAAAATTAATATTTATTTGTTCTTGGCTGCCTGTCAGAGATGACTGGAGCCAGGGGCAGTAGCACCCAGGGGAAGCTGACAGCAGGACCCAGAAGCCCCTGCTTCTGGCCTGGGACTGTGGGGCTGTTCCTGCTTCCCTCCGCCGGTGAGGGAAACGTGTCCCTCAACAGCTTGCCAAAACTCGGTAAGCAGCCCTCCGCCCAAAATAATTGCCCGCCCCGGTCTACGGACATAGGCGGCCTAGGTTCTTTGGGTAGACGCAATCTCTTTTATTAGACCAACTGAGTAGTTAGAAAAAAGTTCTTTGCAAGCTTTCAGCATAGACCAGCAGAGACTCCCTACGCCTGACGAAGGGTGACTGTGCCCAAAAGCTTGCAAAGACCAACAACTCAGTTGGTCTAATAAAAGATATCCCGTCTACCCAAAGAGCCGTGCCTGCCAGTCATGACAATGGTGTTCAGATTCAGTGGTGGTTTGCAAGGCGGTGGTCCCCAGGCCGTGCAGTCTGGAGAGGCGAAGCCAGGAGTAATTTTGCTGCAGGTCCCAGTGACCTGGGGTTGTCACAGGTACTTTGGTCACTGCTAGAATATTCTGGCTGCGCAAAGCAACCCAGGACTGAAAGGCGCTTTCCCAGGACTGGCGTCCTGACCAATCCAGCTGAGCCTCCCGGTAAATTTGAAAGTCTTTCTGGAACAAGCGTGCTACTGCGCCCATGCTGTTTGAAGGAGATGGTGCCCGCTACCAACGTGCCTGGGCCACAGTCTGATCTTAGCGAAGTCTGGTGTCAACCCGGAGTACGGGGGTCTGGGTTCATGTGGCGGCGAGATCAGAATCGGTTCGTAGTATGCTTTGCTTGGGTTAACGTGGCTAGAGACACAGGGGTTCTGGTCTTGCATTTGATAAACAGCCTCTCCTCTTGCTTTTCAAATAAATACGGGTCCTTTCACCCCCAGGGTCAGTTTTATTGAACTCCCCCCACTCCCAAGGGCAGAATGACTACAGTCCAAACCAAGTAAATAATTTGGTTTAAAATGTTTCAGATTACAAGCTGGGGAAGGTGGAGCCAGGGAGGGGCTTTCACTCACCCTGCAGATATATTGAATGCATTTGGAGTTACACTTTCTCTTGGTGCCATCATACCAATCAACTTCCAAAAATGGTGAGGCTTAGAAATGATTCATTTTTCAATTTTGCCATTAGTGTACTATGGAGGAAGATGAGTACATCTTCAGCCGTATTTGTACATCTTTTATTCTGTGAATTTACTGGTACATTTTTTATACTTTGAAAAATTAAACTTTTTAATCAGCATGTGGAACTCAATGCAGTAAACTTGCTTTCTCTAAACTCAGCAGGGATTGTAATATTTGGAGAATGAATTTGCATTTGTTAAATGCTAACATATACGTATACGTATTCTTTCTCTTTAGACAACGTACACAGACAAAGGACAAAAGGTAAGAATACAATTGCATGGAATAGGTTTCCTTCCAAAATAATTTTTGGTACTATTAATACTGTACTGATTATATTAATTTATTACTAATTGATTGCTGGGTGGAATTAAAAGCAAAAATGGGCTCTGATCACATAATGTTGCCGTAGGACTTAGCTTCATAACTTCTGCTCTCCATAAATCACAATTACTTACACACACGTTTTACCTCACTGTTTTGGAGTGAGGGGGAAGAAAGGATTACTAATTAAAATCTAACCCATCCATGCCTAACCATAAGCAGGACTTGTTGCAATACTTCTCTCTAAATACTATAAATGTATATTTAAATATTTTTAAGACCTGAAATAACGTTCTAAAACTAGTGATGCATACGCCAGAGTTACAGTTAATTGTTAAATACCATTCCATACAGCACGACTTGTCTTTATATATTGCCTTTCCTGCAAACTACGCCCACTAATCATGAACAGTGTTAAAAATTATGAGACAGGAGACAGCGGATGTCAAATTCCAGGCAAGGAAGCATAGCTGATGCTCAGCTAACGTTAAGAAATACTGCAAAGAGGTTGGTTAACATCTCCTTTTTGAGCATGGGTTTGTCACCTCTGATTTGGCTTCCCATTTGCAGTTGGGTAAGAGCTTTCCCAGAGGAAAATTAATTTTTAACGCTAAGTTAGCAAAATCACGTTGGAGCGGAACAATGGTGGAGGTTGCACGTAGAGCAGGACAGGTCCTGTTTGCTGTTACTCTCCGGTATCCTGCTCCAGTCCAGGAACTGGGAGCAGAGCTCGACTCTCCAGTCGCTCCATTCGCTGCCTTCCCTGACCCAGACGACTCGGACTTGTTCTGTGCGGGGCTCAGGAAGGAAGAATAATTGCTTTGCTTGTTCTGGGGGTCAGCTCCCAGTACGGCTTCCCAGCCCGCCCGAAAGTCCCTCTGGCTAGAAGTCATGGAAAAAAGCCTTGCTCCTCAGTGGCCCCATCCAGATATTTTTTGTACAGACTATAAAACTCCGCGCTCAAATTTGTGGTTTGCCTAGGAGTTAATTAACTTAGGTTGAACAAGAAATGCACAACTCTGCCATACTTCTGTAACGGAGCCCACCCATCACGCCACGCTGAAGCAGAAACAGCCTCAGCCTTAACGTGTGGTTTTACGGCACTGAAGTATGGCTCGGTCACCAGAATTTTTGTTTCAGCCTGAAAGGGGCCGATTCCTCCACTTCCACTCGATCACGTTCTGGGTTGGAAATGCCAAGCAGGTGCGTAGAGACAACTCGCTTGCTTGCATGTGCTGTTCCCCGCTTGCACAGTCACTGTTTGGAGAGCAGGGGTATGGCGTAGTCGGCCCTCGCTATTGGCTGGGGCGGGGGGAGGATCTGGCATGTGGCGTCGGGACGGTCCGGGGGACGTGTTTCCAATTAAAATCCCGTCAGTGACTGGCTGGGATGATCCTGCGCAGATGGAAGCGTTTCAGCACTTGCCCTGGGTGGAGCGCTCTCCCGGATGGTCTTTGGACCACCGTTGTGCAACGGTGAGCGGGCTGCTCATCCTGCAGTGGGGAGCCGATGGGTACATTTGCGTGCGCAGGTTTCTCCATTCCTGAGCGGAAATTCAGAAAAATTATTTAAAAAACCCCCTCCAACCAAGTGCAAAACCAAAATAAGTTAACCCACAAAAGATACGCAGCCGCCCCCGTTTGAAAGGGAAGGGAGTTCCTGGCTGCTGCCCGTACCCAACCTTTGGGACTTGTTCAGATGGACTTAGTCAAAGGCAGCCTTGTTTGCGAAGTGATAAGATATTGATTTTGGCTGATCTCACAGGCAGATAAATCATCCCATATTAAAAATCTTGTTTCTAACCATGTCCAAGATTCATAGAAAATATTACAAAGTTCATTTTAATGTCGCACTTCTTTGTATGTCTCTTTGCCTTTATATGGCGTGTGGAAAATAAAAGCGGATCACCCAGTTTCATGTTTGTACTCAGCTTGTCAGCTTCTCTTTCCAGTTCTCCTGCTTTAGCTTCACGTTGCAGCATGGGGGTTGCAACAACTGGGGAACATATGTTTTTCTTTCCATTGATTTACCCAGAAACCTTTTCTTTCACTGTTTGACTTTCCACAGGCTAGATTTTGGCGTGAAGTTGAGCTGCTGGACTCCTTTCCGTGTCATATGAGGGACTGTATTTACACCATCTCTCCTGGGTTTGGGTTGGTCCTGTTAGCTCCCACCGAAGTGAAAGATCTCAGACAGTAGATGCAGGGAAAGGTTACAAAACGCAGTGACTCTCTGCAGGCGGCTGGGAAGGCGCCGCAGAAAGCCACCGTCACTGCCAGCAGGGAGTTCAGTCCAGCCCATCCTGGGCGATCAAGCCCAAGTGTCTCGACCACGGTCTGCCTCTCCGAGCCCCGCTCTCCCAGAGCACCTCTGCAACTGGAAAGCCAGCTGGAGGTGATGCACTGCATGCTAGGGACGAGGGGGTGCACCTGCTTTCGGTCCCCGTCCCAGGCTGCACTTCCAAAAGGAGCGTTTCACTCTTTGCACACGCATGGAAGCACTTGTGCAGACAGCCTGGGCCAGCCCACGCGTGCAAACGCTTCTCTGCATGTCAGTGAGGGTAGGGGCGTGCGTGAGAGGTCAGTAAGGAGTTTGGAAAGAGCATCCCAGGGGTCACGCAGCATCCTGGAGCCGGCAGCTCTGCCAGCCTGGCCTGCTCTCTCCTGCGTCGCTAGCGGTAGCTCCTGCCCCAGGCTCACTGTGCGGAGCAGGGCCCGGCGCACTGTTCCCGCCGGCGGGTGTGCTGAGCCTGGCACGCGCACAGCTCGGCTCGTTCGCGCCGGACCTCCAGGACACCCCCTGTGCCGCGAGCCTCCGGTCACGTTAATACCGTTCATCGGGACGAGGCCTCGAGCAGCCTCTGTGCTCTGCCCTGTGCGTGCTGTGAGCTGGTGCCCGGCGCTGCGACAGCGTCAGCCCGCACGCGCGGGCGAGCTCTGCCCAGTCTGAGCCGCAGCATAAGCGAGTCAGAAGTGCCTCAGCCAGGCGAGCTGGCGGCCGAGCCCGCTGGAGCCTGCCGAGCCTCTGGGACAGACGAGCCCTCTCTGCCCTCGGTGCGCGCGAATAACCGCGGAGGGCCCTCCCGCTGCGGCCCGGCTTGCCGTGCCGCCGGGCGCGT
>NW_017728921.1:2536728-2603347 GCF_001723895.1 Crocodylus porosus | reverse complement strand
GGGCGCGGGGCTCAGCACTAGCGGGGGGCTGCCGCCGGCTCCCCGCCGTCACCGCGCCGGCGCTCAGGCTTTCAGCTGCCGGCAGGCCCAGGACGCTGCTTCTTGGGCAGCAGCGCTTTCGCCATCCGAAAGCCATCGTAGCGCTCGCTAGTAGAAATCAGAGGATTTATTGGGACGCTGCAGCTGACTCCGGACACACGCAGGCAGGGTTTCCCTCCCCCCGGCCCGCAGCCGGAGCCTGCATCCTCGCACACCAGAAAACAGCTCGTGGCGCGGATCGAGGTGGCTCCCGCTAAACCGGCGGGGTTGCCTTCTGCGCTGGTCGCGGCCCCAGGCCGCGCGCCGTGCCCCCGAGCGGCGTCACTCAGCCCTAGGACGTGCCCTCCAAAATCCCAGCGCTGGGCGCGTGCGGACACGAGCAGCCGGGGCACGCGGCGTGCGTGGCCCTGCGGTGCGGACGCTCGGGGCCGTCGCCCGTGAAAGGCTCGGCGACGCGAGGAAGCTGGGTGCGCCTTGCACGCCTGCAGCGCCAGGCGCGCGGCTGGCTGGCCCCGGCACAGCCCGGGCTTCGCTCGGCCCCGAGGGCCACACTGCGGCTCGCTCAGCGTCTGGCTCCTGCTGTTTGCTGAGGCCTGAGCCTGGGCGGGTTCAGCAAAGGCGGCCCGTGGCTGGGGAGGGCCGGTGAAGAAACAGCGGGACGGGAACCCCTCCGGTTTTTAACCCGGTGCATGTTCTGTGTGCTTCCAAGGCTGCCTCGTATTATTGTAACAAAATGGGCTTTGAGGAAATGGCCTATCGGGGCCTGGAAACTGGCAGCAGAGAAGTGGTGTCCCACGTGATAAGGCAGGACAAGGTAAGAGCGCGGGGGGCGCGGTGCCCTGGGATGCCGCGCGAGCGATGCGCCGCGCCGCGGTCGGGTCGGGGCTGGGAACCGCGCGCTGCGACCCTGGGTTTCTCTCTCCCGCTTTGGGCAAGACGTGTGCCCGCGTGCCTCGGTTCCCAGCTCGCGCGACTGCCTAAGCCGCTAGCTGCCGGGTCTGGACTCGGGCCCAGCCCGTTGCGCCGCAGGGCCGTGCAAAGCACGTGGGTGCTTTTTCACACTCAAGCGGCGCGACTACCGCGCGGACGTTTTCACCGGTGTTCGTGCGGCTGCGGCACGCGCATCTTCAGCGCGCTTTTCGGAGGGACCGAGCCCAGCCCTGCCACGCAACGCTCCTGCTGAACTCCTCAGAGCAAGGTGACTTCTCGTGTTTTTCCTAATTCTCAGATCGTATTTGTCCTCTCGTCCGCTCTCAACCCCGGAAACGAAGGTAAGTGAAAACAAGGCCTGGGCGGATTCAGGGCCAGAGCATCCGAACATCCCGCGCTGCGATTCGTACGGAGAGCCGTCCTCCCCGCCTGCCTCGCTGCCCAGCTCTCTTAGTCTCTGCCTGCTTCGGCTCCGGGAGCCCGGAGGAGGCTCCGACCTGCTGAGCAAGACTCGGGGAGGGCGAGCTTAGCTCCGGGCTCGCGACAAGGGCGGCTGCGAGCGTGGGCTGAGCGCTGCTCTCCAGTCCGTTGGGATGTCAGTCCTTTCTTTGTAAATCTGCCATTCTCCCACGTCCCAAGGAAACTTTGGAAACCAGCCCCGAGTCTGCATCTCACCGGGAGGAAGCAGCCAGCCCACGCCCTCACGCTTGCTCGCGGGTCCCCCCGGCGCCTGCCCGGGAAGCGTTCCTGGTGTCGGTCACACGCTCGTTTGCTCTCTCCCTTTTGCACAGAAATGGGAGCGCACTTAGTGAAGCACGGAGATGGAGTAAAAGACGTCGCGTTTGAAGTAGAGGACTGCGACTTCATTGTGCAGGTGAACGCAGGGCCGGGCATCTCCACGTCCCGCGGGGCTGAGGGCCCCCGCTGGGTCGGGTCGGGTCGGTGCAATGCCCCGTTCCTTCGTGCTCGTAGGCAGCGCTGCAGTCCTGGCCCCAAAACAACCAGTTACTTTGGAGAAACATAAGCCACGAATCCAAGGGGGTCCCAACAGCTGGGTTGTGAATTGATCTCGAAGTGTCCCAGGTGCAGTTCTGGCTGGATCGCAGCGCTCCCCGTTTGCCCCAGCAGGTCTCCGCGGGATTTCCGTGGCCCGGCGAGCGCCGCCGGGCTGGGAGGGCCAAGCCAGGACTTCCCAGCCGGTGCCGCCGTCGAAGCTGCGCACCCTCACCCGAAGCGCCCGGCCTGGCCCGGCAGGTCTGGTCCAGGGTGGCAATTCTGTTCTCCTTCACAGGAAGCTCGGGAGCGCGGGGCTGCGATCGTGAAAGAGCCGTGGGTGGAGGAGGACAAGCACGGGAGAGTGAAATTTGCAGTCATCCAGACGGTGAGCGGGCTGGGAGAGCCGGTCCCCGGGACGTGCGGGGCTGCTGGCTGCAGCGCCCGGGAGGGAAGGGGAAGGGAGCAGCCGCTTCAGTGCCGCAGGGCTTCGCGTCCTGCCCCGGGCCTGGGCTTGGCCGCAGCCCCGGCGGGCGGGCGGTTTGCATACGCGGCTGAGCGGCCCCGAAGCACGTGGGGGGCTGCTCTAGGCTGGAGCGACCCCAGGGCCGGTGGCTAACTTGGGGCGAGTGGAGGGAGTGATGGAGGCCCTTCCAGATGTCCGAAGTCTCCCTCCGGACCAGCCTCGCGCGCGCAGGGGTCTGCTCTGGACGCTGTCCGAGACGCGGCCGAAAGGAAAAGGCTCGGCAATGTTTCTTGTGTGTTCCCCTCCCAGTACGGGGACACGACACACACGCTCGTTGAGAAGCTGAACTATGGAGGGCTCTTCTTGCCCGGCTTTGAGGCTCCTCTCTTCAAGGACCAGCTGTTGCCAAAGCTGTAAGTACCTCGCGGCCGTTCCCGTCTCCAGAGGGAGGTGCGCAGATCCCGCTCTGCCGTCAGCACGGTCCAGCGCCGGGCGGCTGCCCCCGGACGTCTCGTTTTACCTTCTTCAGATTTCAGCTCCGCGCCTGCCTGCTGTTGCTTGGAGTTGCAGGCTCTTTTCCATCTACAAGATTCAAAGCAAGCTGGTCAGAGCTAAAGCTGGGCCTCAGCAACCAAAGTCACGGGTCGTGGTGCCAGGACTCGGGGGCTGGTCCGTCTCATTAAGGGCACGGGGACCCCCGCCCGAGAGCTCGGGCATGCAGGGGTGACGCGGTCGCACGCGGTAGCAGGAGGCCAGAGATGAAACGGCCCCGGGGAAGCTCCCGACACGTCCAGCCAGGCTGCTCGCGTCCTCGGGGCAGAGCCGATCCCCAAGGAAAGGGCTAGAAAGGGGCTTCCCCGAGGGGTTACTAGTGCGTTTCCTGCGATTAGGAAGGCTTGCATCGGGTGAGCGTCTCGCCCCCGAGGCCCCGGCGCCTCTCTCCCTTTTTGACCTGGCCAGCGCCAGGAAGGTGAACAGTCGTGTCCGCAGGAGCACGGCCGCCGGCCGCGAACTGACCCGGGGCTTCTTCGGCAGGCCAAGCACGAAGCTGCGCTTCATCGACCACGTGGTGGGAAACCAGCCCGACCTGGAGATGGTCCCGGTGGCGGAGTGGTGAGAGCTGGCGCGCTTAGGAAAGCTGTTCCCCCGGGTCCTGCCGCCACGCGCTGTCCTTCCCTTCCCTTCCCTTCCCTTCCCTTCCCGTCGCCGTCGCCATTGCCATTTCTACCGATGGCATCGTCTTAGCAGCAGGGTGCTGGGGACCGCTTTCAGTGCTTCCAGGCACGAGCAGCACCAGGGTCCCCGGGGCACGTCCCGCCGTGGCGCCGCGAGGGCCCCGAGGGGAGGGCTGTCCGTTGGCGAGGGGCAGCCCGGCCCACCCGGACGGTGAGTGGTCATACCGCTGGCTGCCAGTGCCCTTCTCCACCAGCAAACCTCCCAGCCCAGCACGGGAGATGTGCTTGCCGGCTTCTGTCGTCCTCTTTCCCAGTGACACCCAGGGCTGGATTTGGCCAGACATCAGGGACAGCAGTAGCCCGGGTTGGACCTAGCTGATTTGAGGTTCTCGGTATTTTGGGGGGCGTTGGCAGAAGCGGGCCAGTCCTGAAGCCTGCAAACGTTGGCTCGGCGCAGTGAAAGCCGCCTTCCCCCTCCCGGCAGGTACCAGAGGAACCTGCTGTTTCATCGGTTCTGGTCTGTGGATGACAAACAGCTGCACACCGAATTCAGCGCCCTCCGGTCCATCGTGGTCGCCAACTACGAGGAGACGATAAAAATGCCCATAAATGAGCCTGCGGTGGGCAAGAAAAAATCCCAGATTCAGGTAAGCGCTCCCGAAAGGTGGATCCCGACGTAGGGCCGTCACCCTTCACAGCTTTTCAGGTCCTGCTCGTCTCAGCTCTGACGGTTCAGGAGGGCTCTTGGGGCGGCAGATGCTGATGGCGGTCGATGGAGAGGGTTAAAATCCACCGGGACGGTCGGAGGAGCGTCTCTGTGCAAACCCAAACCTACATAAGAGTCTGTCCCGGCTGCAGCGATGGCCAGGGCCCCACATACCGCTGGGTCTGCCTCTGGCCGCAGCGCAGAGCGGGCCCTGGGTTCGGGCTCCTCCTTGTTCAACAGCTCCACAAAGCTCTGCTTGCCCAACAGGAAGGCTATTGCACCACCAGGAAGATAGCTGCCATGGCCCCTACCTCTAGTTTTACCAGTAAAATGCCTGAGTGTTTAATTTTCCCTTCCACGGGCAGGTCTGAGAGGAGACCTTGGTTTCAGCTGCAGCTGGTTTTGCATTAGGCCTAAAATCCAGTTTGAAGATGCACAAGCATCGTTTACACCACACGTGCACTGACTGCGCGCGTCTCTTTCTAGGAATACATCGACTATTACGGAGGACCCGGGGTCCAGCACATCGCTTTGAATACCTCCGACATTATTTCAGCTGTAAGTGCGGCGGCTCAATGCTGCTAGCGACTTAATTTTTTTTTTTTAAGGGAAACCCAGTTGATTTCCCAGACTTTTCAAGTTGGTCTTCAGGGCAAAGGCCACCATCCTCCCTGACTACTTTGCATCGAACAAAAGAGCGTGGGTTTCAGATGCAGACTTGGGCTGAGAGCCCCCGGCTCGCTTGGCGCCTGGGTGCGGCAGGTCGGACCAGCGCACAGGTGTTGCGTTCCTCGTGCCCTGGCCGGCACCCGCCTGCCCAGCAGCCCGCGTGAAGCGAGCTTGGCGGCTCTCAGTGCAGCGCTGACTTCACAAAACCCCTTCCCCCCGTGGCGCGGAGCACCCCCGTTGCTGGCTGTCACAGCAGAAGGGGCAAGCTCTGGTGGGGCAGGAGGACTTTCCCCTTCAAGAGGCATTTTGCGGGGGAGGCTCCCTGGCCTGGGCTGTGCTTGCTTTGTGGAGGCCGCGTGGGTAGAAACACTGGGTCTGCATCCTGCAGACATCCTGGTGCCATCTCTCCTCCCGTCCCGCTAGGGACACAGAGCGCCGGGGGCTCTTGGGACAGCAGAAACTCCTCTCTCACAACATATTTCTCTCTGTTCCCATGCATGCAAGTCCCCAGGTGTGACCATAGAGCGGTTTCCCCCAGAAACTCTTCACGTTTCTTCCCACTTCCACTGCAAGGGCCAGTTTAGCGAGAGTAGCTTGGCATCTGGTGACTCTTTGGAGTAGAAACATGTGCAAGATTAGGAGGGTGGGACACTGCCTGCCAGGCTGCATGGGGTCTTGCTCCAGACCAGCTGCTGGCACTTGCAAGGACAAAGCCCTGAGCTTGCAAAGCCTCTGCTGCTCCGAAAGGATATGCAGCGTGGTCAGTGGGGCAGAGGAGACAACGGGCCCAGCACCCCCGTGCACCCAACTGGCTCTCACCTTGTGCTGTAGATCACAAACTTGAAACAGCGCGGCATGGAGTTCATGTCAGTGCCGGCCACCTACTACCAGCAACTGCGGCAGAGGCTGAAAACTGCCAAGATCGAGGTTAAGGAGAGCATCGACAAACTGGAGGTCAGTTTGGGGTCCAGGTAGAGCTGAGCAGTGTTTTAACCACCCAGTGACTGGGCAGTCATTCAGGGGAGGAGGGAGGCAGCGACAGATCCCTTTGGAGCCGGAAAGGGCGTTTTCCATAAGCAAACGCCCCCCGTTCAGTGCGGGGCAGGACAGGGTTGCCCTTAAATTATCATCTTCAAAAAATCCTCATGCGACCCTTATTCCAGATGCTCTTGAGTGGTCAGTTCACATTAGACGCCGGGATTCAACTGGGCGCGGGCGCTCACCAGCGCCCTGTGGGAAACTCTCGGCAGTTCTTCACCCCATTGATCTTCTTACTTTTGTTTCCAAGGAACTGAAAATCTTAGTTGACTTTGACGAGAAAGGATACCTGCTCCAGATCTTCACCAAACCAGTTCAAGATAGACCCACTCTCTTTCTGGAGGTCATACAACGCTATAACCACCAGGTCTGTTTGAAATAGTCATTCCGAGCTAATCTGAACTAAAGAGATTAGGACTTTTTTTTAATGATAATTAAAAAAAATACAAAAAACCACACCTGGTCCTGGAGGTGCCTCTGCCCACTGTCCCTGCAAGCTCACTCTGCTTTGCAAAGCAAAGCTTTGGAAAAAAAATACCATCAAGGCCACCGCAGAGGACCTGGCACTCCAGAACAGCCGATCTAAGCAGCTGCTGTAAGCAGCATGGAGCTTTTCAGGCCCTACGAGACCTGTCAGCTGCCAAACTTTCTGCAAAGCTAAGTTCCTCTGGAGCAGGGGTGGGCAACCGCTTCCAGCTGCCGGGCCCTGAGCAGGCAGGTGGGTGCTGGGTTGTCTCGGTGGTAGGAAGCACCCCCCATTGCAGAGTGCTGCCAAGGCCCCACAGCCGCACGCCGGATCCAAAGGCTCCACAAGCCGGATCTGGCCTGCTGGTGAAAACGCTTCTGAAAAGGAGACTATATGGCGGGTGAGAGATTTCCTTCCCTGCAGCACTCCTGCCAGCCTGGAAGCACTGGAGGAGGGCAAAAAAACAGCCTCTCTCCAGACAGCCATGGAGACGGCTACCCCAGAGATATACTGAGAGATTGAGGCTAGCCCAGGAGAGTCTCCTGTGCTGGTGGCACCTCGCCCCTTGCCGCCGCAGAATGACTGCCTGAGTGCTGTTACTGCTCAGAGACGCCTCCACGCGTCACTGAGCGTTTGCTGATGTGTAAATCACCATGGCTAGCACAGCAGGTCCCATTAGGAAAGATTAACTCAGGAATCCTAGTAGAAGAGACAAGGGCTGTCATCCCAAGCGTGGATGTGAAGACCTGAGGCACAAAGAGGTGCTCCTCTAGCACCGCAGTGACCGGCAGTGGTGGGAGCACGCCGAAGTCAGAAGTATCTAGCAGTAATCCCGTTCTCCATCAGTAGTCATCCATATCCCCGTGGCGCAAAAGCTCAGCCTTTTGCTGCTTGGTCTGGCCCTGTGACTCCACAGCCAACACTTTTGTTTGCCGCGTGCATCAGTCTTCCACTGTCCTTTCCTTCCTGCGCAGGGATTTGGGGCCGGAAACTTCAAGTCTTTGTTTGAAGCGATAGAAGCCGACCAGGATGCCAGAGGAAACCTGACTCTCCTGACATCAAACGTGGAAAATAATTTCATCTAGCGCTTTCCAGCAAGAGATCAGCAGCAGCCACAAGCTACGCATGGAAAAACAGCAGCAGCAGCAAAAGCAAAGAAATTCCTAGTCACTTGGGCAATTAACCCGTAATCAGGCGTTGCAAATGCAAGCAAATTCAAAGTGAAGTTTAAATTGACACAAAATCTAAACCTATTCTGGTTCAGAAACAGAAACATCTCGAACTTGCTGTCCTGAGAGGAGGAACAAAATTAAAAGAAATCAAATGCATCTTTCACAATCAGCTTCATCTGAGTTCCTAAATCACCACTGGAGGGCATCTCTGAATTAAAAACAATGTTACGAGGTGAAGGAGGGGAAATTACTGCTAATCCTAATAAAACTGATTTTAACTTGGGGAAGTTTGAAGAGTCTGAATCCTGGGGTTGCTGGTGACTACTTATTTAATGCCATAAAAGTCACCTTTCTTTTTTTGTTGTGAAGTTCCACAGTGATAGCACTTGCTTTTGGGATAATTGCATCAACCCTGCGATACATTACTGATACACACATCCAACCTTAACTCCAGTGCAATGTAGCTGTTGCCCAATAGTTTTAAAAACCTGAACAAAATTACAGAAGTTGCTCCCTAGAAAATTAATGTTGTACTAAAAAAAAAAGTCGTTACTGTGATTTGGGGGAGGATACACTGCACGTTTCATGCATAACAAAGAGGTTGAATCCATCCTGCATGACTAAGTGCAAAAGTCAACTGACTGACTGAATGCTGTGGACTTCTGCTCTTCAGCTCTCGCGCTCCTGGCAGCAAACACGCAGCACTTGCAAATCCCCGTTCGTGCTGTCAGAAACTCCATAATGGTCCATAGTGAAGGGAAGGGAAGGAAGAGGATGGAGGGAGAAGGAGCCCTCGCCTGCTGGCAAGGAGGCCGGAGGGGGGATAACCAGCGTAGCGGTTATCGCTTGCTCCCCCGAGCCCCTCACCCAGGGCCATCAGCGTGTCCGCCTGGCCCCGAGGTAGCCCTGGCAGAGCTGATTGACCTTCCCTGCTCGGCTCCAGCCTGGTAGGAACGGGGGGTGAGGAGGACGGCGAAGGGGAGCAGGGGCCGGACCTGGCCACATTACCTGCGGACGGGGTGGAAGAGCAGCAGGATGAGCCCAGCAGGTAAATCCCGCTCGCCCTTCCCCAGGTAAATACCCACACCCTGGTGGGACCATGCCAGCCCGTCCCCACGGAGGGGCTTCCTCCCGCTTCGAGCAACCCCGGGGCCACGCGCTGCCCTGCACAGTGGACAGCAGGCTTGGGCTGCACGGGCTGGTTTCAAAGATGCCTTGCACAACCGTACGGCAAACCCCCCTTCTAGGCACCTAAGCGGCTGTGTCTTCCCCTGTGAAATTTCTGGCCATTACGACCCCCTGTAGAGGTGAGGAAGGGGGAGTTGGATGGAGACGGCGTCTCACCTTAGTCCAGAGCTCGGCTGCTGGAAGCCGTCTTCCCCAGGCTCCTGCTCTCCCCAGCTGCATTTTCTTCCCCAATTGAAAGCTCTTGGAGGCAGCGTCCGTCTCTTCTGACAAGCATGTGGAGAAGCTAGCATCTTTTGGGTATTGCCACACTATTAAAAATAATTATTAGAAGGGGTAAATGATTGAACAGTGTCAAGGCACCCATGTTTGTTCTCTTCGGCTCTGCCGCTTCTTTGATGGATCAAGCCGCTCGGTTTCCTTCTCCTGTCAAAGGCAGGCAACCTTCGTTTTCGGTTTAACCCAGCAAACAAAATATGCAAACAATAAGATCGTGGCTCCGTGACGCTTCCAACATAATCACGATCAACCACAAGCACTAAAAAGCAGCCGTAAAGGGAAAACCAGCTTGCAATGGTAGCTCAGGAAGACGTATGCAGTTGGTCAGACTGGGTGATCGTAACGGCCCCTTCTGGCCTGCAAATCTAGGCATCTATGTTTCCATGAGTTCATTGGTGAGACCCTTGGATACGAGGGTGCAAAGCCTGGGCGCAATCTCACAACCTGGGATTCGAGTCAGTCCTTACCAGCGTGGTATATGTGACTGTACATTAGTGCATCAGTACAGGATTGCACGTTGGTCGATGGGAATACTCACGTGGAAAAGGGCTACGGGCTGGGCTCTACATTCTCGCACTAATCCTGTGCCGTGCCCCACCTGTGAACATGAGCACACCTCGGAGCGGGGCAGCCTTACTGGGCTGGTGCACTGGTGAGTCCCAGTCTCTGCAGGGACCTACCACTAGGCGCTACTGTAATAAAATCATAAGCACAACGTCGTTTTTTCTGTAAGAAAAGTCAGTATATTTATGGTTTGCTTTATAAAAGTTACTATAATACAATGGTACATAGTATTCAATTCACAAAAATATGAACAAATATATACAGCATGACACATCCACAACAAAAACACTTTCTTCAAAACAAGATACATACTGATGACAGATTCTATATGCACAAAACATCCCTAAATTTATAAATTTGCTTAACAAAAAAAAGCAGAAATCCTAAATCTTCAAAGCAGTTTTGTTTTGTTTTGTTTTTTAAAAAAGGAACTTAAAAAAAAGCAGAATTTTTATTTATTGCAAACCATTTTACCTGCCTCCTTTTAAAGGAGGCCTTTTACTTTCACACTGTGAATTAAAACAACCTGTTTACATAAGCCATGAAACAGCAAGGAATGAGGGCAGTTTTTAGATTTCATTTTTTAAACTGCCTATTGGATTTAGAGTGTCCTTTACAATGTGTTTCTTTTCACTTGTACAAATACAATAGTGGCAATTAAGGAGGGCATTAAACAAAAAAAAAAAATCCAGTTGCAAATTTGCTTAAATACATTTTAGGTTGTCTATTCATAGACTATACATATTTCCTCACTTGAAATAAATAGATTTTGCACGTTAGGTTTCAGACTGCCAAAAAAAAAAAAAAAAGGAAGCCTCAACTTGGCATTTTTTTGTCTTCAGTTTCTTAATGCTTCTAATTTCATCTACTTATTTGACAAAAAAAAGAAATTTATACAGAATGTACATTATACAAAGCTTGACACAAGCTGTAAATGCCGCCAGCTCTTTTTCGATACGCATTCCTTCCCCCTCCCTGTCGTCCTGACACGAGTTAGAGCTGGAATCTTTTTAAAAAGAACTCCAAATTACAATAGTCACTTTTAATAAATTATTTACATGCTCTTGAAGTACAAAGAAATCAGCAAAAAAATTTCAACATGTTTCTACAAGAAACAGTGTTTGAAGAGAAGATTCTTAAGTTTGCCTATGTACAGAAGATGCATTTTTTTTAAACTTCAAAATCCTTTTTTCCTTAAATTTTAATTTTATACAGAAATGCACTGAAATGATCCCTGAAAAAGGTCACAAAAACCAGAACTGAAACGGCTGTATACTTTTGTCAGAGTTAAAAAAATGCTTTTTTTCTTGTAGAAATAAGCTGCTCTATACAATATAAATATCTGCAAGACGAGACCCTTTTTCTCCATCCCTCCCGCCCGCCCCGATAGTTACTGATCAGTTATTGGGACCCAACGTGGTTTTGGAAGTGGAGACCGTGGGTGTGAAACGAAGAGCTAAGCGACCGTGGCAGGCAAGGGCATGCAGGGTTTTCAAGCACAGACCGCGTCTCCTATATATGCCAACGGCTAACACCGTTACGTACTTAACTCAAACCAGTTCATTCACACTCGGGAAAAAATCAGACTTGTGGTTACATTTCCAAAACGTTTGCACTGTTCTCCGGGACTGTTTAATTCAGCAGAGACATTAAATGTGATCTTTTCAAGGGTGACATTTTAATAGGGAACGCAATTCATCTTATTTTGATTTTGGTTTGGTTTTAGGACACAATTTGGGATGTGCTCTTCCAGAAGGACACACATTTCCAGAAATACCTTCACCAAGCAAAATGTTTTGTAAATGTTAATCTCAGCTCTTCTCTCCCACCCAGAAACTGTCCACCTTACATCCGTTTATCGCACACGTGCCTCTGACGGTGTCACCAAACCCCGGTTAGCAAGGCGTGATGCTGTGCCAGCCTTCGGCTGATGTCTTTACATTGCACAGAAACTGCTTTCTTCCTTTTGCTCTATCATCTCAAGTCCTTGGAGAAACTGGCTGTAGGAACGAGGAGGAATCAGAGATGTGTGTAACTGGTGCAATAGTCTACAAACACATTCGTATCTGCTGAGCGCCCACCATGACCCCCCAGGTGACTTGTCAGGAAGGAGAAAGCTGCAACTCGTCTGCATCAGATGCAGGTAGTTACAGTCGCTCGCTTAATATTAAGCAAGACATCCACTGCAGACCACAAGTCTCACCATAAGATGCTCGGTCAAAGATGGAAGCTGTGTATTCTGGGACCTGAAGGCCAAAATGTGGGGGGGGGGGGCCGACCCCAGAAGTCTTATTTCATGCTCTGAGCCCACATTTAGATTAAGACAGACACCGGGTTTTCTCAAAAGTGCGAAGCACTGAACAGCTCCAGCTGACTTCAGTGGAAGCTGAAGGATGATCAGCACTTTGGAAAAAAAACAGGTTAGTTATTTAAGAGTCAAAAGTGCCTAAGTGACTTAGAAACCTATTGAATTCAGAACCTAAACCATGTAGGTGCTTCTCGACATTTTATCAGAGGAAACTATATGTTCACTCTCTGCTTTTAAAAATCTCAGAAAAATCTGTACGGTCTGCTTCGCCGTAATGCAGACAGACCCATCATCTCTCACAATCCAGCAGGGCCATCGATGTAATAGGACACATTATATTGTTAACACAGACTCAGGATGCATTTCTAAACTGGTTTGATGGGATGAGGAAGGCTTAGAAATTAGCAAAAATTTAATATTTAGGACTTCTTTTCTGAAATACATGAAACTTAGGGGCATTTCCGAAGATTTGGAAGTATAAAAGGCCAAGCTGCAGACATGCTAATTAGAGCAAGTAAGTAGAACCATACTCAAGAAAAAGTGTCTGGTTTAATTTAACAGCCACAGTAGCCAACTCTCAGACAGAAACCATTTGTGCTTCTAATAAAAAATGTAGACCTTTGGGTCATGACTATCCAATTGCAGAAGAGATTTTCAAGAGAGCATTTCATCGAAGAAAACAAAGCAACACGAAAACAAGAGACTACGAACTGTCCAGTAGCAAGAACAATTTCACTGTCCTGAGCTAGACATGCAGGGTGTTAAGGCAGCTTGCATCAGCTCACGTGTTCCTGTTCCTCTAGGCCTTTTGAAGAACAAAACTGGAATCCAGCTCCCACCTCTCCCCATGCGCTACGTTCAGCAACGCGGGCCTGGGAAATCTGTATACAAGAGCGAGAGCTTCTAGGAAACTTACTGACAACTGATCGCTGAGCTGTGGTCAGACAATAATTGTCGCCAACCAGAAAAGGGGTTGGGATTGCATTGTCCAGCTTTGTGTGGGAAAAGCTTCTTTGTTACCGTGATAACGGTGGTGTCACAATTACATTTGAGAATTTTCCCTGTGAATTAATTTGGAAAATTGCTTGGTACAAGAAGTGTAACTTTTAAGCAGAAAGAATTCAATATAGGTTGAAAGAGTAATTATGTCTATTGGCGAACAGTCAGCTCATATGGTGAGACCATAACCAAAGAAAAGCTTCGGTGGGATTCTGGCTAATCTGCACTGGAAACCCCTTTTGTAACTCTGAGGATTTCATTTCAAAGTACGCTTACAATGATCAAATATATCCTCAAGAGAAAACACTTTTTTTTTTTTTAAGAGAGGCCTTCCAAATAGAACGACTGATTTTCGTGCTGTAGGCAGTATGGGACAGATCCTGCTCCCCTCACCGAATGCTACCTTACCCCTGGTCCTAATGAACAGGACCAACCCTGGCACCATTTGCTCGGGACTGTGAGAGAGGCCAGCAGGCTACTGTCCACTAGTAGCACGGCAGGAGTTTCACTCGTATGCGCCGCATGCAAAGCTGTCACGGCAGGAGAGGAAGAAGCTGGGAGAAAAATCAGCGGGAGAAACCCACCCATCGGCTGCTCGCCGCAGGAGAAGAAATCTCAGTGCCATCCTCGATGAACAGCTGGAGTAGTGTATGCTTAAAAGGAGGGCAGGATTTCTACACTGTGAGCAATGACTGTAATGATCGTTTTATTTCAGCCACAGTGCTGCGGAGGCAAGACAAGGAGATCCACTAGCAATGTGGATACAGAAGAGGCCATTTGTTGGGCTGCTTTTTGCAAATAGGGGCTGAGTAAATGATTCAGTGTATTAGTTACATAGATTATGGTCTCAACTGTTTTTTCCTGGATGGGTGCAGAGGTATTGATCCCCCCGAAATACCAGCATGATGTATGAAAATTAGAGATGAGCCCAAGGCTCGCAGCTCAGGTCCGTTACAGATCTGAGCGTTTCCCAGCACGTCTGGGGGTTGTTCAGGCTCATCTCTAATGAAAAGACAGGACAGTTCATCGCTAGTCTCACCGTGGACACAACCAAACACACACCCACACCCATGCACACGAACACATGCATCCTCCAAGCCACTGGCTGGCTCTGTAACATCGACCTTACACTTATTTACAGCTTACTCTGAGAAGTCTGTGCAATTTCAGCCAATCAAGCTCCCAGCAAACCTATATGGCATTTTTCAGTCTCTGCTTCACATTTAAACATTGAATATCTTTTTCAACCAACAAAATTGATGAGAAAAAGGTAGCAGCATTTATGGAAAGACAAAGGTTTGTACAACAACGACGACAAAAAAAAAGGTACCGTTATCCCCTCTGTGAGCGATAAAGTAGGGACCGAACAGAGAAAAGCTAGTGTTTGGATATACTGTGCCACAAAATGGTAATCACCTTTCTGTGCGCATGTTGGATCTGAAGAGGAAGAGCACCTGAAACATGAACAGTCCTTGTGTGCATGTGTGCGTTTTGCTTTCATTCATGATCCTGACAGAAGTGCGAAACTTGCTCCGTTTTCTTCTCTTTCTTATATTTTTTGGTGTGTGTGTGTGTGTGTGTGCGCGCGCGTGTGTGTGTGTGTGTGTGTGTGTGTGTGCGTGTGTTTTGTTTTTTGGCAAAGTGCAACCACACCTGGTTACCACAGTCCTGACATGGCTGAAGGTGCAAGTCTGACGAGGAGCCTTGGGGCTAGTTCAGGGTCCCTCTGCAGTTCTCAGAGCCACACAAACACGGGATTTTTACGTCCTCGATTGGAAACTTGTAGTCGTAGGTAATTTCCTCGTTCACATTGATGTGCTGCTTCGAGTAGATGACAATCTTCTTCTGGGACTCCACAGTGATGACTTTCGCGTAGCAGTTTGGCTGTAGAGATGACAAAACAGGAGAAGGGTTAAATACAATTTTTCAGGCGCGGAAAGAGGCCGTCTAAAGATCAAGCTGATTTGTTCCAGTCGTTTCCAGAGAGGGGCACAAGTCCATTTCCAGGGTCTGGGGTGCAAAGATTTCAACTTTTCCCTATTGTCCCCAACATCAAGGAGGAATGGGAAGTTTAGAAGGGGGAGTTAAGCCAGACACAACGAGAGTTTTCCAAACGGTACTCATCATGGTCACGGTAGTTTGTACAGCCAGGGTGCAGAGCCTCTAAGATCGCAGGTGAGGAGCGACCATCACCAAGACTCAAAGTTTTATGACATCTGGGGCTCAGACAGTCTGCCCACGGCACAGGGGAGGCAGATATACCACCCCCAGGAGATGTACAGTGTTGTTCATCCACAAACATCCAAACCCAGGCAGCTCCGAGGCCAGGGCTTTTAGCTTTGTGCTAACTTTCATTTATTGCAAACCATTTTACCTGCCTCCTTTTACTCTCACACTGTGAATTAAAACTAATTCGTTCATGCTAACGCGTTCTCTAGAAACCAGTAAACAGCTGCACTCAGGAAGTCAAGACTTTACGACCAAATCCTGAGTAGACTTTATATTGCTTAAAGTCCCCTCTGAGCCCTTCCTTACATAGCTTAGATTCGCTCCAGTTCCACCACAGGTCATTAATGCATCCAGGGCCAACATCACTGCAGCTGGCTCCTTCACATAATTAAGTGTTGGACTGGTTACCTATGAGCAGCAGTCAAACACCCAAAACACGAGCCGTGTGGTACTTACATTGCAGCTGTGATTAATAAACCTGGCAAAGTTTCCACATTTTGTGGCATCGATGATGGTGTCATGGTCGACCCTGAACATGTAGCTGCTCCCAATGCCTTCATCTTCATATCGTTTCTCTCGCATGTCAGCAATGACCTGCAAAAAACCCCCGGATGCGAGGTCAGCAGATCCCCAGTAAAGCACGGGAGAGTGCTGTTACTCAAAAAGGCACAAAGCAAAGCTCTGCTGTTTATATTTTAAAAACTATTTCTGATCCAAAAGGAGTCAGGGGGACATAGATTTAACATCCAAACTGCCAACACCTAGGACAGGAGTCTCAAAAAGGGTGGGAGGGGATGAGACACTGAGTTTCCATGGGATTTGGTGGGTGTCACTTCTCCTCAATTCTTGGAAATCCCAGCCTTATCTTTCAAAAACACGACCTAGGGAGACCTCAGAGATTATCTGGAGCATCTCTCTCATGGGAATTGCAAAGAATCCAACTCCTGCTTGCTGGAGAAGCGGCTAGGTCGGACAACCAATTCCTCTTGATGATGCAGCTGTGGGGGCTGCTTGCTGGGTCACTGAGTTTATGAAGCGCGATAGTCAGAATAACATTTCTCTTCGTTATCTGCCAAGGCTGGAGTTTACAATGCCACATCTCCTCCATGGCCACCAAAGGGACAACCCCCAAAACGGAGCAGGGCGCTTTATGCCTGGGCTGCCACCAACTACTACAGAGGAGCCAGGAAGGATCTGCAAATACTACAGCTTCTTATACTCTTTACATCTCAGATGTATGTTAGACTTGCTTTTTTTTTTTTCAAATTTCTAAAAAAAGAAAGCAAGCTCATACCTAGATAGTTCGTTAACATTACCATCCATATGTCTTCTAGACAGATAAACGATTACTGGCATTGCTCATCTTACTCGTCCATATTTAGTGCAACAGAAAGGACAGCCGTACTTTCTCAGAGATATTCAGCGAGTTATTCAAACACAAGGTCACCCCCACCTGCATTTTCAGCTGACCAGGGCCTGGGGTGCACTGATCTGCATTTCGGCACAAGGGCCCCTGGGGCTCGGTAGCTCGGCTTCAGGAACCTTTTTCAGTATTACTTCCCCACAGGGCAGAGCTACGAATCCCGAAGAGGGGTTGAGCTCCTGCTGCGGGCAGTAAAATGCAAACTTGATGTAAACCAGGTGAGTCTGGAAATCCTGCTGTCCTAGGGAGAGCAGCATCCCAGGCACCCCCTGCTCAAACGACACCAAACGTGGATTCAAGTCCCTTTAGGTGAACGGCCTTTTAAAGGGCAAATGATCTTGAACCTGAGCTATAGTGGAGCTGTCCTACGTATGTTTGCATTGCTTCTCATCTGTCGTCCGGAGCAGTAAGCGAACCTTGCTTTGTGGGCTCTGCAAATGCACGGTGCAGCATAAAATAAGATAATGATTCAGCCTGGATTTAATTCTGTTTTGAGAAACCCTGTTCCCTTCTACATTGTAAAACAATGGTTTGTTCTAAAGCACCAAGGCTTTATCGCTCAGTTTAAAAGCACCATCTCACCCAGTGTCCGAACACAGTTGCTAAAATATCTAGTGCCAAAAATAATACAACCTTCCTTTTTTATCTTATTTTCTTTATTTCCCTGTGGATGCAACATGCTACAATCAATGAGATCCTGTACGCTGATTAAGAAGAAGCTGTAACTGTGTATTTTACTCTCTCAAACAGTTTCCAGGGAACAGGACGTATAGAGGAGAGGAGCAGAGTGTGTTGAGCCTTACAGAGAAACAGCCAGAAGAAAACACAAGTTATACCCATGTGTACGGATTTCAACATCGCAAGTAATCATCAGCCCTGGGGAAATCCAGTTTACCTGTCTGATGTTCTGGCCCACGTATTCGATCACCATCTCATCAGCTGCGATGGGCTCCATAGCAAAAAGTCCCCAGTCGTGAATGTGGCTCTTGCAGAATTTTAGTTTTTTCTTCCGGAACTGCGTACAGACACCCCCCCAAAGCCCTTGTTAGCCACAAAACACAATGACGAGCCACATAGTATGTGAGAAATAGCATTCGGCATGTTCCAGGCCACAAATGCAGAGGCTGTCCCAGCAGTTATGGCAGACCGTCCTTTACCTCCGTGCCAGCCGTCACAAGGAGGTGGTCGAGCCACTATACGTGGAAACCAAAGTCACCTTTCTTGGCTTCCCAGCTCTGCCACCCATTCACTACATGATGCTGTGCAGGTTGCTGAAGCAGACCCTTGAGGGCGCTTTCTCCTGGTCATGCATGCTGCCTGGTTGCAACAAGCACACGGTTTTCATCCCAAGCACAGGTCCACCCGTTCACTGGTTTTGCCTGTCCCAACGCCTGTCACATGTGCCACCCCACTGGGTGTGGACACCAACCTCTGTCCCATGGGTTTCTCTTTCATCTTTCCTTCCTTTAGTCATCTGAATGCTAGATCAACAAGGTTGAGGGACTGCCACTGATCTGTCCAAGCCCAGGGGCCCGTGGGGCCAATGTGGTTAAGACGCCTGTTTCTATAGCCAACAGCACACAAGGGAACCCGGTGGCCAACGTCACATCTGTGTCAAGGGCTTGAACTTTTTAATATTTTAAACGAGTTTAGTGCCCTTAGAAGGCATCGCAGTGAGGGAGCCACAGACAGGTGGTTTCAACCCCCCGTGAGAGCTACCGTAACAGCACGGTCAACAGAGCCGGCTCTCCATGGCACGCCACGCCGAAGCACCACAGCACAGTCCTGAGAAGAGACCACAGCTGCGGTGTGAGAGGACAGCTGCTTTGCCGGGCCTGGTCGGTCCTTCATTAAGACTACAAGCCAGGGTACCCAAATGCAGAGGTGTTCTCTGGGACGCGAGTGCCAGTCCACCAGGAACTTGCTTCAAATCGCCAAATGCCTTGAAACTGCCTCCAGCTAGGAGCAACCCATCACAGCCCCCTTGCTCATGCAGTCAAATCACTCTCAGCAAAGAGCTTTCTGCCATGGGACGCAGATTATTCTGAGGAGCTCTTGCTCCCGGACACAGTAAGGAACACTACGCAATGCAACGTGGCACAGGAAAATCAGTGCTAGATTTACGAGTCATGGGGTGCTGCGGCTTCTTACGTCAGCTTGCTCTAGCCTGCCCCCACCCTCCCCTGCACTTTCCAGCACACAGAGGGAAAGCCTGGCTGTGTGACCTACCTTGAGCTGGTTGAATTTGAGTAAGTCGCTGTCGCAGCTCCCGGTGAAAGACGAGAGAAGCCTGCGCTGTTCCGACCTCCTCTCGGAGCCAGCCCGGGTGGAAGCATGAGGCTGAGCAGGGATGCTCATTCCCTGAGATCAAGGAGAGAAAAAGAAGTCAGATTTAGAGCAATCCACTTGTTAAACTGAATCACACGTTTGCTGAAGGCAGGTGAGATGCCAAACCTGAGCCAGAGGAGCCATGTTACGTGCCCCAGCAACCAGCACATTTCTTACTACCGGTCGGCAAGGCTAGCCCTCCCTCCCTCGACTCTCGGCAGTGGGGACTAGCAGCTGGGTGCATCAGAGAGGCTGGGCTCCCGTCGCTGCCACAGGAGCAGACTTGAGCTAATCAACAGTTCGTGCAGCCTGTTGCCCAGGCCGATGGGCGCCCGTGCCAGATATTTCCAGGGAAGGCCCAGGTCTCTCGCGGCGCACAAGTTCTGCTTCACGTGCACCTGGTGTAGGTTGCTCCCTAATCCTAGTCAGTCGGTGGCCAGTTTATCCCTCAGCGTACAGGGTTTACAACACAAACGTTTTAAATCAAGTCCAGACTTCAACATTACCCATGCAAAGTCTAATCCTTTCTTGAACCCTACTGAACTGTTGGCTGTCCTGACGCCCGGTGGACAGTGGTTCAGTAGGTTATTTATTTAGGCTTCGTGTCAAGCAGTGGTTTATGGCCTGCGTCTTAAATTCAGCGCTTTTCAGCTTCACCCAGCGACCACTCTTTCTAGCACGCTGGAGTGCTCGGTTTACCTGCTTTTATCTTTGGCCAATGTGTATATATGTGCATTCAACTCAGTCTCCTCATCATCACGTAGAGACCATTCCATGCCTCTAATCACTGCGTATCAGCTCCTTGTCTGCAGCGTAATACCTCACAACCCTCATGCGGCCTTTCGGATAGATTTATGGAACATTGCAAAGCACCGCAAAATATGAGCGGACATCAGGACCGACTCAGTACAGCTACCAGTGAAATGTCCCCAAGCAGCTGGGAAGAATAAACCAGCCATGATACAAATCCCAGGAGCAGTTAGTGATGCTCAACTAAGAGAAATGGAGGTCTCTCACCTCTGAAAGATAATACGGCCCCCTGCAACTGGGCTGGGAGACTAACTTCATTCCACACTGGAGAGAAAAGCATTGTTCCCGCATTGCCAACAGAAGAGTTCAAGCCCGATCCTGGTAAGGTAAGGGAGTAAGCAGCGGTATGCAGCTCCTCACCTGTGTATCAGCTGGTGGCTCCTCTGCGAACGCACGGCTGTTGTTGAGGTATTTAAGTTTGTCCTTCTTATCGATTTTGTAATAGCCTTCGCTTCGCGCACAGCCAGTAACGTGCTCCCGCATCCCGTCATCCCGCTTCTTCTTCTTAGGGGTGGAAAAGCTGGTAGGTGGAATGAAGTTAAGGAGAAAACAGGCTACGCATGGAAAGCAGCACCAACACAAGAGGTTGGTTCTTGCAGGCGCATAAGCACATCCAATGCTAAAAAAAACAAAGCAAGTGGCTAGAGAACGGAAAAGGACATGACGTGACCCAAGACATCTGCTTCAGGACAAATGCCACCACCGTCACTGCTAGCTAGCCATCTCATCAAAGAGGGACTGAATGGCCAGAGGAAGTCGATCTAAAGTCTCGCTGCTAGGCTGGGGATGCGGCAGCATGGGGCAAGTTTATCCTGACACTATCTGTGCTGCACATGATGCGCCATTACCGCACGGACATCTGTGTCCAAGGACGACAATCTGGCCCCCTCCATGGGCTCCAGAAACAAGAGAGGTGTTCAGGTTTGTAAACAAACCCCAAATGCCCTGCCTGCCTACAGGAGCCTGGCACACTCCCTTCATTTGTACCTGCGATGCTCTGGGACAGCAAAGGAGAAAAGGAATATGAAGATACACAATGAAGCAGAGAAAAATAGCCCAAGGTCCATGCATCGACAGCAGGCTCCCATAGACTCGGACACACCCTGTGCCCACATTCCCAAACCCCTTCTGAGCTGTTCAGTCAATTCAAACCTAAAGCCAGGCGACCCTGGTTGGAAAACAGAACAGGAATCATTGAGAGCCCCTCTTCTCCCCTTAACGTGGGTCTGGGAAGAGGTGCTGCGCAGAGGGCAGGGCTGGGACCAGCTCTGCCACTGGCCCCGTCTGCCGGGGGTGAGACCCTGGCACGAGGAGGCTGGGACAAGAGTCTTTCTTTTGCAGGTCCTAGGGTAAGGTAATACAGGAAGACAAAGCATTGTTATGCACCATCAAACCAGAAGACAAAAAACTGACACCACTCTTCATTTTCACCATGCAGTCTTAAAATGAGCTCTTGAGTTCAGCAACCATTTCAACTATTACCAGATGGATGCCCATTACTGACTGTCCTCAGCTGCTTTGTGTATGCGCGTTGGTTAGCGGCATCTTTAAATGTTTCATATTTAATCAGAAAAAGAAGAAAATGATTGGCCAAACTTTTTTCCCAGCTGCATGAAAAGTAAAATTAATTAAAAGGATGTCAGCCAGCCACATTTAGTCTTTTTCCCCTTGGGAAAGCCAACTACTTGCAGGATTTTCCCTGCTAACAGAGATTGTATTTTTTACTTTAAAAAACAACTTTCCCATCTTTGCAGGCTGTGTTAATGCAAGAGAAGTGAACAAGGAAATTGGATGTACAAGTGAAATAACCAGCACAGTTTACCACCACAAGGAAAAGATGAGGAATAATTAGCTTGAAAAACTATTTCATTCGCTCTCAAAGGTGTATCTAACCTAAAGAAGGTTTTGGGGACTACAGTTAACCTGGCAAAACATAACCGACTCCTTACACCTTGAAAATGCCTCATCTTTTAACAAAACGTCCGTCAGCCAATGTTAAAACACATCTGTATTCAGGTGGCAGCTGGTTTACACTCCCAAGCACGCCCGCTTCCAGAATAAGTGATATATGCACGGCCGTGGAGTTGTATCATCTGGGAGCTTGTGCCATAAACGTAAGCTCGATGATGCTCATGACCCTTTTGGTCTACTGAAGGATGCTTTCTGCATTTATATCACGGGCTCTTACACTGTGGGATTGAATCAAAACGCTTATAACAAGAACAAACAGCCATGAAAATCTTCCACAACTTGGATTACAGCTTTGCTGTAAGAAATATAAGCCCTGAAATAATACTTGTATAAAGTCACCTATGTAATGGTGTAGTACTGGAGGCTTCGCTGGGAAATTACAGATTACTTATAACTGGATCAGAAAGTGGCTGTGGGGCTGGTGGCAGAGTAACTTCTGCTGGTAGAGTTCAAAATCTCAAACGTCGCTATTATGCAAGTTGCCAAAATACCACTGTGCATAAAACTTCTTTAAATGAAATCACGTCTGCCTTCTGCTGTCCTGCCCACCCCTTCCCTGCCACATGAAACGCTAGAAGTGGAAGCCAGTTACCTTTAATTTTATAACAGATTTATTCTTGTGACTGAGTTTTCAAAGGAGGACGGCAAAAGATATTTTAAAATAAGTGGTTTTATAATGGCCATATGCCAAAAACTATGAGGGACAGTTAATTTTCTCTGCAGCTGGATTTTCCCTAACAAGTAAAATAAATACTTTTCCAAAGATATGACATATGCCCCCAAAAGGCAGAGAATCAGAGGTTAGTCTGATGTGGTGTCATTAAATTGTGCCCTTTGAATTAGGAAACAAAACAAAGAATTAGAAAAGCCCGTACCAGTTTTGTCACTCTTACTAGTCTGAGGCATGTTTTACATACATTTTCTACAAAACCCCAAAACAAAACACCATTTTACCTGTGGCCAAATGGGATGGGATGGGATATTTTCCCTCAATGTGTATTTTCAGGCTAAAAATGTAATGAGCATTTTAAGATTACGTCCGGGCAGCTACAGGACCTTTGCACCTGTTTCGGAGAGGGATATCAAAATACGCATTAAAGCTTATTGTTGCCAATGAGCAGTTAGCACTTTGAATCCTACTGCTCTCACCAAAGTACCAAAAGCCATCAACTACAGCATGGGCTGTTCGACTACCTGTTCACGTGTCTCTACACGTCAGCACTCGTATCATTACTATTTTAAGTCAAAGCCTGTTAAGCTGCAAGCACTGAAAGAAAACTATTTGGGGGCAGATGGTGAGATTTCCTACAGCAAATTCTACCCCAGCGAAAGCATCCTCCAGCTGAGGCACAGAAACGAACACCGGGCAAACCTAAGAAAGGTCTGGTTTAGACCCAGACAGAAGAGCTTCAGGCTGGAATGGCAATTTCCCAAGAAGGGCTGTGCATACAGATTTTCTTGCAATGCTTGCTTCTTGTTCAGCTTGAAATACAGAAATCAGAAATCTCGTCCACCAAATCTGGGCTTGCCCACTTCTGTGATTAAAACATTCTCCGTGAGCTGAATTCGCAGCTGATAAATAAATGCAATCCTATTAAGTCTACGGTTACGCCAGCAATTAATTGGGTCCTGTAAGGGAAGACTATGATTAGAACAATAACCACTGCACGGAAAACGGTATTTCCGCAGAATACACAATGCCGGCGAGAAAGGATATGAGGATGGTATACCCAAAGGGTATCGTTGAGCCAGTCCATACCATTATCCTGCTGCAACAAGCGGTCATACGTGATACACATGAACTTGATATCTTCTTCATCTATTCCTCCGTTCCAAATATCGTACAAAATGGTCATCTCCTCAAACTCAGAGCGGGGCCTGAAGACAGGCCGGGGTGGGGAATACTCTGGGGAAGGAATAAGTGGGATGTCCTCAGGTGTCTTCTTCTGCCTTCGCCACTGTCTTTTAGGTTTCACGTGAAGCTCTTCTTCTTTGAAATCCTCGTTCCACTGGTTCTCCAGTTCCTTAAACGGGAGTTTCTCTGCTACAGCCTCTGGGGGCACCTTCTCGTGGAAGCCGTCATTCCTGAAGTCCAGGGTGACCGCTTCGGGAACTTTCAATCCATAAAAAGCATCGGGATGTCCACCCAGCAGCTCTTTGCTCACAGCACTTTCCATCAAGGCAACTGGGACAGGAGGAGGATCCACGGGTCTGCCAGAATAGGCATCGAGCGAAAGGACAGAGGGGGGCGATCGTTTCGGCCGACCCGGTTTCCTTTTGGGGGGCAGAACGGAAGGAGGAGGAGGAGGAGGGGGAGGAAGAATAGCAGCAGCAATGAGAGGTGCTTCTGGCAAGAGCAAAACGGATTTTGCTTCTGCCTTGCATTCCTCTCGGGATACCTTCCCGTCTGCTGGTGTGCATGGCAGAGCTGATCCCGGGACCACCTCGACAGGTGGCAACTCTAGGTCTGTGTGGAAATCTGCGTTGGGAGGGCTGGCGAAGGGAATGGGGGAAGGAACACTGTTCACGCTGACCATTAAGGAAGCACTAGGAGGTTCTTTAAAAGGTTTCTCATCTAGCTCATCCTCGGATGGCTTCTTGCCAGACAACAGGCAAGGAATGGTAGCACCGGTCTCTGAGAACGTAGGCGTGAAGTTAAAATCCCTCCCGGGAGTTCGAGGAATGCCACTGTTGATCCCAGGAGACTGGGATGGGTAGGAAAAGGGGCTCCCTGGGACCTGGGGAGAACTTAAGGCCAGACTGCTCCCTGTGAGCGGGCCATCGCTGCCGGGGGTGACTGGAATAGTGTCGGTACTCTGCGACTTTGCAAGGACATGCGGAGACTTGGCTGCAATGTCCCGCCCAGGTGTCCGGGGGATATCCTCCTCCAGGGATGTTTTGGTCACAGTCAGCTGTTCTGGGAACCTCTCCGGAGGGAGCAAAGGATCCTCTTTGCTGGGTGTGGATGGCAGGGGAAGCGTGGAGGGTGGCACCTTATGAGCGGGAAGTATGGGAGTATCAGGATCTGAATGGACCATCGCCTCCCGTCCAGGAGTCCGAGGCAGTCTGTCCTCTTCCTCTGCTGCAGAGGAAACCCTCACCTTCACTCGCGCTTCTACATCGCTGTCGTCGGACTTGCTGAAGAAGCTGCTCTTGCTGGGCAGAGGTTCTCCAAATGCTCCCACTGGTGTCGGGGGACAGGTGCTCTCTTCTTCACCGTGAGATTCAGGCTTTGGACCTTCTAGTGCTTCAGGCTCGAGCTCGGCATCTGGTTCAGACTCCCCCACTGCGGGAAAAGAGAAGAGAGTTACCTCCGCCCAGTCACTAAGCGCGTCCCAGCGCACGTGCTAAAGACGCTGCGAGCACGCAGCCAGCTCAGATCCATGGGGAGGCTACGAAGCTCCAGCACTTCGCGTTTTGGAAGCACATACAGCAGAGTAATTAGAAGCCACCGCAGATATCCCTAATGGACCAGGAAAAAAAAACACCATACTATTAATTTGAGCATTAGGTACTATACAGGGTAAAACTAAGGCTTCCTGCTTACAAAACCCTCTGCTGGCTTTTTATGGCCAGAAAAAGCTTTAGTGGATGTCGGGAGAGGGTATTAGTTTACAGGTTGTCAGAGCCTTGAGCTGTCAATTATTTTTTTTAATGGAGGAGGTAAACTAACTGCAGGGCCAACAAAAGAGCTCAGCTCTCCAAGGATGGGAACAGGGCAGGGGAGAGAGAAGTTTAATGCTCTTGAACATGACGTGAAAGAAATGGGAAGCCCTTGTAATGAATGAGGATACATTCAGATTGTATCAATGAGGCAATTTATATGCTGCTCTAGCAGTAACACTCTCATTTGTCTGGATTTTATTTACCTCCTCAGGGCCCAGGCCAAAAGGACCCAGCGCAGGATCTACCAGGCATCTTGAAATAACATTTTCAAGTGCAATTAAAAAGAGTGTGGAAGTGTCTGGAAAGTCAGAGGGAAAGTCCTCCCCAGCCTGAACTAAGGCATGCAGAGGGATGGTTGATCTGCACAGGAAGGTCTAATCACTTGACTTTTGAGTGACACAGCTGGAGTGTCTTAAAAAAAAGCACCGATGAATTCACCCCCATTTCCACAGCCCGCCTCCAACGCGATGCCCTGCTGCCTGCCCACATTTCCTGCAGCTGTCTCCAGAATCCACCAAAAATGCTCTGTGTCCTCCAAAGACACAAGTCTGTGCTAGAAAGCTGCTGCTTTGTCCTACGGGGGCAAGCACTGTGGTGTTAAATTTCAAGTCCTCGCAGGACTGAACGAGAGAGACACGTACAGCATGTGTACTGGGCAGCGCGAGAATACAGCCCTTGGATTCAGTGGTGACAAAAAACCCCTGTGAAAAGCCATACCTGGCACGCAGATCGGGGACGGCATGAGCTTTTCTTCCTGCTCTCGCTCCATGTCCACCAGCGTTTCAGCAGCGATAGACGCTTCCGGCACTTCACTACATTCATTTTCTCCTGGCTTGATTTCTTCCATTTCTTCTGTTTTTTCAACCAAGGCTGGTCCCCCTAGCTCCAGGCTGGTTGCATCCATGTAGTCATCCACCGGATACAGCTCCAGGATGGTCTCTTTTTCTTCATCGGGTGGTTCTTGATTGGCAGGCTGAAGCTCGGTTTCAGCCATCATGCCTTCTCTGTCTTGGTCTTCAGCCACTGCCTCCTCTTCCACCTCATCTTCTTCTTCCTCTTCCTCCTCATCTTCCTCCTCCTCCTCGTCTTCCTCCTCATCTTCATCAGAATCAGAACTGGACTCAAACTCCGAGGAGTCCTCGCTTTCATCAGAGGATTCGACTTCAGCTTTGGAAGATGAGGGGCTCGCTGCATCTTCTACAAGGACAAGAAGTTGTTACTGCTTTCCCGTTTATGCAGAGGTCACAAAAGGAAACCACAGAACTTACTTTCCACTCCTTAGGCTTTCAGGATTTCCTCCCCCCACCTTGATTTTCAGGCTTTTTTTTTAAGGCAAAAGCTTATTTCTAGAAGTCTGAAAATCAATGCAGAAAAACCCATATTCTTCAATTACATGAAACAGAAATATCGTCGCTCTGAAGCTCTGTGCTCCCAAGGAAAAGCCACCAAACAGTATCATAGAAACACAGAAAATGAGGGCTGGAAGGGGGGTCATCTTGTCCAACCTCCTGCTCAAAGCAGGACCAGCTCCAAGTATAACATCCCAGCCAAGGCTTTATGGGCCTTAAAAGCCTCTAAGGACAGAGATGCCACCACCTCTCTGGGGAGCCTGTCCCAGTGCTTCACCACCCTCCTCATGAGAAAGTTTTCCCTAATATCCAACCTCGACTTTCCTTGCTGCAGCCCAAGCCCATTGCTCCTTGTCCTGTCATCTGCCCCCACTGAGACCAGCCCAGCCCCAGCCTCTTTAGACCTCGCCTTCCAAAGGTTGCTATTAAAGGTTGACGGCTGCTGTTCAGTCCCCCTCAGCTTTCTCTTCTGCAGACTAAATCAGCCCATTTCCCTCAGCCTCTCCTCACCAGTCCTGTCCCCCAGGCCCATAACTATTTTCACTGCTCCAAGTATCCAATGTGTGCAGAAATACACGATAAGGTGGTACAGGAGGGCCTCCTGACTGGCCTTGCTGCTGCCAAACCATGAACCTGAACCCCAAACTCCTGTTCCCCCCATTTCCAGAGTGACTGCTCACCTTCCTCAGAGTCTGGCTCCTCTTCCTTTTCATTCATTTCTATGCCTGCTTCTTCATCCTCCTCCTCCTCTTCCTCTTCATCAGCATCTTCCTCCTCTTCCTCCTTTGGGAGAAAGAAGTTGAACATTTTATGACAACTTTCCCTTTTCGAAAACTGCATCTGCTTCAATACATTCCTAAGGATTTAGAGTATCCCGGTAACAAGTGCACAAACCAGCCTAAGCAGGCAGTGGTGTGGGGGACACAATCTGACTGTGCACCAGTAAACCAGTGGCTGCCATTCGGCTCCAATAATATCAAATAAAAGGCGTATTAATAGATGATGAATCTGCGAGGAATGACATTTACTGAGATTCCTGACCAAGACTCTCGACTCAGACGCTGATCTTAGTCAAAAGCAGAGTCTCCGAGCTGAGAGCAGAGCTCCCCAGGTTAATTAAATAAAACCTTGGTAGGAAATGCCACGCACCTTGCTAGGCACTGCTTTCACCAGTCCTCCCTCTTCCTCCGGCTCTTCTTCCTTTTCTGATGAGGATTCTTCTTCTTTGCCCGAAGTCTCATCACCTTCCTCCCCCTCGCTGTCCAGTTCCAGTGGTCTTGCTGGCCGCCTCCGAACTCCTACTGCTTCTGCATTGCTCTTGGACAGGTCGGAAGATACGTCGGGCACATCTCTGTCCCTCTCAGATTCTGGTGGACGAAGACAAGAGGAGACAGTTGCAATGGACACTCTCACACAAAGACTATGAAGGGGTCAGACAGCGCATGTAAGCTCCTCACACTGGCCTTTCAAGAGCAGCAAGGCCAGGGTGCTATGGGAAAGGCCACCTCTGCTCCAAATTCACCTTGCAATTTAACAAATGACACAATGGGTGGGTGCAACAACCAGAAGGAGAGGACGTATGCGGACGAGAAAGGAGCAGTGTTACTGTGGCAGGTGTCTAGTGGTTTGTGGGTTTCATTTTGATACAGATGAACAAAAACAGTGATTATATAGGTGTCCTGGGGGGGCCAGCAGCCGGTGCAACTTATCACAGGCTTCCTGGGGTTTATTTTACATTTGGTGCCTAGGCGGTGCCCTTGTCTCTCCTTAGAGCCGAGTTAAAGGGCACTCGCCTGCATTGCATAGAAACATGCTGTGTAGTACAGATGGGCAGTGACATTTCTCTATCAAACAGCTTCTACCTAAGCACTTCCTGGTATTTCTTTGTGCCCTCTCCCACAAAACTTGGCTCCTCTTGTGGGCCCATATAGATAAAAGGTCCCCAGCAAAGGTAGAGGACCGAAGACGCTGGCCCACAAGGTCCCTTCCAGTTCTATGCTCCTACATCTCGAGAGGGAGTTTAAAGGGGAGCAAGACCTGGGCCTGCTCGGGTTGGATGTCCCATGCAAAAGGGGCAGCAGGAAAGAAAGACAACGTCTGTGGGGGAAGCTGGTGAGAGGGGAGGAACGCAATGGAGAAGGTGACACAAGAGGGGGTTAGGGCGGAGAAGCAGAGAGGGACTACTGATCCCTGCTGGGAAGGTGGGGGTGGAAAGACCCACATTCAAAAGGATGGAGAGAAAGGAGCCGTGCATGGAGCGGCGCAAGTGAAGTGACAGAGCGGGACAATGACAAACGGAGACTGGAGTTGATGTGGAGGAGACAAGGTGAGTGAGAGAAGCCTGCAGAAGTGAGAAGAGAAGGCGGCAAGGGCCTGGGCGAGAGTTTTAGTAGTGCGGACATGGAAGAAAAGGCTGGAGTGTGAAGGAGTACGCAGCACCTTGGAGTGACGACACTCGCTGAGGCTGTACGTGCCAACGGGACATGCTCCACCCCAACCGAACGGGCCCAAAGTTGGGAGAAGGAAGCAAAAGCTCAGTACACCTCAGCCACCGTCCAGCTACTGCTGACTCCTTGGCACCCTCTCCCAGCCAGACTGCTCTACCACACCTCCTTTCCAAGCCTGCCCCTGGTACGAGCTTGATTTTGTGCTGAACCATTGCTATGCTGACTGCCCTCTGGTTACCCTAGCTGCGTCCTAGGCCTGTCCTTCGTGCACGGGCACAGTGTTCACCCTTCGCAGGCTGCAAGTTTATAATATAACCTGTATTTGTCTTGAAAGAGCTGGAAGATGGCATTTGGTGCCAAAGACTTGGGCCCTTCTGGGAGAGCCAGGGGGCGGGAGGCTGCTTCCACCTGGAGCAGCAGCTTTCTCTGTTTGCAGCAAAATAAGTTACCAAGGTCACACTATTTTAAAATGCTGAGTGTGTGTGGGGGGGAGGGTATGGTCCCAATTCAGCAAATTACTGATTTTTAAAATCAAGTGCCTGGCAAACCAGCTTTTTCTGGCTGACTTCCACGACACCTTTCCTATCAGTGGCACCGTGCTGGGGTGTGGTGGATAAACTGGAAACGAACACAGTTTAAAGGATTCTGCTTTGATACAGTTCTGCATTTGCTTTTGCGTTTCAATCACAGACCAGAGGGTTTGCAAACCTTCATCTTCATCGTCAATAGAAGTGGAGGGTCTAATCCTCTTCTGATCCCCTGCGGAGGCAGCTTCGGGCGGCTCCTTTCTCTTCACCTGAGCAAAGAACAGAATTAGCATGTCTCAAAGGGCTCGAAAAACACAAGAAACCAACTTCGCAAGCACTGCAGTGGCTTTATTTTGCTGGAGCGATGCAGGTCCAGAAAGCATCACCTGCCTCTCAAAAGCGACTGATCAGTTTTGTTCTGGTCACAAATAACATTTCTGTGAATGAAATTCTGCCCTGATTAACACCCATCTTGGCACGATCAGGTCGGCGTCTCCCATGGGCACCTGACGCCAATACACGAATCCAGCCTGAAGAAAACTTGCACCCACCATGATGCTCGGGGAAATGCAACAGAGCCAGAGGCAGCTCAAAGAAACTGCTAAGCATGGTCGGTGCTAACCTAGGATTTTGCAACCAGGCTTCAGCTACCTCAGCTCCTCCCCGCTCAATTTGAAAATCCACACGTGTCAAACTTTACACTCTTTCTGCTAACGCAAATTAGGCAGTTTACCTGGCAAGAAAGTTTAAACTGTGTTAATGAAGGAATATATGACCCATGCCCACCCTGGTGTAAGTAGGTCCCATAACCACGGGAGCAATCCGGGTCCTAGTTAGCAGAAGCAAGGTTTTAAACTAGCACCGCAGCATTTCCTCTGCTCCAGGCAACCCCCAGCTTCCCTGAGGAGAGAGACCCCCCTTCCCACAGGCTACTGTTAATGGTTAGAAGTGAGGGCAGAAGTAATCAGGGCTGGATGTTATGTTATGTATTCACTTTGGGTTCAAAAAGCAATGAGATTCTGCCTTTCTCATTTCTTACCCGACTCTTATATTTGCAGCTGGGAAACAAGCTAAGCAGAAAAGGGAAAGAGCTGCTGGTGCTACCAGCTCCTGGGGATGCGGAGGGAGGAAGGAGGCCATGATTGCCACGCTGGTTTTTGACTCACCTTGAAAGACGGCAGGCGGATGGCCCCTCGCAACCCAATGCCCAAGCCAATTCCCTCGTAGCCCAGCCCTTCTCCTTTGTTCCAGTTCTCCAAGAGACAGGATGTGATCCGATCCTTCGGCTTTGGTTTCTCCTCCACTTCTCCTCCTGACTTCACTGGAGTGAGTGATGCCTGCATGAGAGAAACCAGACTTAAAGAAAGGGCAAAACGCAGGCGGGTGCGCAAGCTCAGGAAACACCTCAGCTCGAGCGCTCTGGGAAGGACGACCACAGGTAGTTTCCCTGAGGGTGGCAGCTCCTCGAGATGAACCAGGATGCCGCATCCATTCAAAACAGGGGATACAAGAGCTCGTTCGAAAGTCTGAACGTCGGCCAGCTGGGAACACGTCGCGTACAGAATGCGCTTGCTCAGGTTTCCACCGGCCAAATGTGACATGGCGCTGCATGTCCACAGACACGCACGTGCTGGCGTGCCCCGTGTATGGCCCTCCTGCATGCGGTGCCGCTTGGGACAATTTGCACTTTTTCCCAAACGAATTCATCACCGCATTATTGAGAAGACATTTGGGTTTGTAAAGGAAAAGAAAAAGCAAAGCCGACCAGCCCAAATTTCACCTGGCAAGCTTGAGAGCAGCTTTTAAAACTGCCTGTTACTTTCTGGTGCTGAAGGCCCAAGCGAAGACACTTGATGTCCAGGAGCACTGCAACCTCAGCTGCTCCCAGTGGTAACCGGTGCAGAGAGCTGAGACAGGCAAGATGAAGTCCAGGCAAGACTGGACGGCCTGCGTCAGCTTTGCGAACCTCAGCAAGGCGGCAAAACTCTTTAACGCATTCAGATCCCTCCTGTTGGGTCTGGGATCTCTCTGAAGCCATGGTTTAAAATGGCTGGGGAAAATGACCTGGCTACACCTCATACACCGTATATAATCTTCTTCCATGGGGCATTTTAATAAGCAGTTTTCTCTGACCGTGACACACTAGATGCTTTGAGAAACAGTCAGAGCACGTCTTAGATTTCCTGCTGCCAAATACGCAGTGCCGCGCAGCCTTTTCCGGGAGCAGTAACTAGGTGTGGAGCTGTCTTTGCCGCTCCTGATGAAGGAAAGCAGTGAACGTTCTCACCGCGCCCACGTATTGCTCCAGACCAAGCCGTGCTTGCCAATGCCCCTCGCTGGCAGGTCACACTTAAAACAGGGGGTGGATCAAAGCCTTTCAGACCACCGGACAAGGCAACTGGGCAGCACCACCAAGTCGAGGGCCTCAGTTCAGGCTGCCACCTTCAGAGAAAGGTGGCAGCCTAAACTGCCACTTGCAGAGAAAGACCGAACCCAGAACTCACATTGAAGGAGAAAAGAAAGAAAAACACACACGACAGACCTAGATCTAAGAGGCAGCCTCATAAAAGACATGAGCAGAAGCGATCGTGATCCACATCACTTACCCTCCTACGTCCACTGATGAAGAAGTGAACATGCAAACTTTTTGAATGATTCCTACACCCGGACCTCACAACCCGCAAAGGAGGATACTTACCTTTCAGAGGGAACGGTCCCAATTTGTCCTCTGAGCCCAGAAACTTGTCCCTGCTGTTCTTCCCGGGTGCGCATGTCTACCCGAGTAACCGGGCTGCACCCATGTCATGACGGAGCGATCTGCACTGAACAGTACTAGCGTGCTTTGCATGGATTCAGAAAGCAAACGCCTTTAAAACCTAAACCTACATAAGATTAGGTTTCATTTGGTGTCATACAGAATTTGTAAGTGAAACCAAGATTGTTAATGAAGGTTTCCCTTGCGTTTTAACGTAGGCACAGCATGATAGGGCCAAAATGATACAAGCCAAAGAAAAACGATGTGTCTGATTTTGGTTACCAGGGTCTCAGTTCGTACTGATAAAGAACATCAGAGGCCGCTATAACCCGAAATGGAAAATATATAACTGGAACCTTTTAGTTCTTCAGAGACTTGGTCATGAGACTTTGGGGGGGATTGAAAGAGAATATACACGTTTTGACCTGACAGGTTTGAAGCGAGGGGCAATAGGATTCAATTCGTATTAGCTCTAATGGAGTCTAAAGAATGAATCTGAAAAATCCATTATCAAACAGCCAAAAAAGTGACCTCACAACCAGTATCTGAAGGTTGAATCCTTGGACTGCTGTTAATGGACGCAATTTTCCCACGTTCCCTGTAAATGCCAAGTGGCAATTACAAGGTCAGCTCATTTGCTAACAAGGAGCAAACCGAACAAGAATATCAAATGCAGAATATGGGTAGCGCTTGATTATCAGGCCGTCTTCCCACCTCAAAACAGCTGGCCTGAGAAGCTAACCCTGGCCCAGGCAGTGTGCGGGTTGGGTTTGGACCTCTGGTTCTGCTGCTATTTGGTTAAGTCCTTCCTCTAAATTGTGTCAGCGGATGCAGTGCTACACCGCTGCCATTATGACATTGCAAAAGAATCCTGCTTCACCCAGTGTCATGCTAAAAAATGACCAATGCTAAAGAAGGTTTCAAATCTACAAAAATCCTCTAATTGTGTCATCGTTATACCTTGCACAGTGTAAAGGGAGGCTTCCCCAGATGTCAGCTGACGATCAGCTTAGGGCCTGAAGTGCCAACAGCTCTGGCAGTCCTGACTGGCAGTAGGTTAACTTCATATCTCATTTTCATAGTGCAATTTTATACTTTAATCTTATTAGACCATTCATTGCAGTCAGCTCCCATGGCAGGGATTCTTGCAAGCTGGGGATGGGTATTCAGTAACTGCGCTGCAAAATGTTTTATTGCAACAAACTGTAGGTTGTAAGAAGGAGAGTTTTGAGGCTTATATTGATTTTCAGAGGGCCACCATTTTTACGGGGGTGTTTGCCAAGCCCAGTTCACTGCTTGGGATATACCTTAAAATCGGCCACGAGGGGATCAGACACTCTGTGCTCAAGTATTTCTTAGAGAGACCCCTACAACTTTAATTTACCTGCACTCGGCTTTCATGTTAGTTGAAGTCCCCCAACTACACGGCGGGGTTGGGAAACACCCGCCTGCCACTGAAGTCCTGCCCCAGAGCCCTGCAGGTGACAGGACACATGACCAAGGGAAAACCTCGTGGCTAGCTAGGAGTCACCACTTCTTGGGAGAAGGGAGAGCCTGGGCCTCCCCTACAGCCCCGTGCACAGAGGTGCGACGCACAACAGCAAGAGACAGCTCTTACCTTTGCCAGACGTTCTTTCTTGTCCCACCAGTCGTCGAACGCCCTGAATGCCACCACCTCGACCATCTTGCGGTTCAAGTCCCTTTTCATGATTGCTTTCAGTTCTTTCACAATCACCAAGAGGACGCCGTCCACGGTAGCTTTGTGCGGGTCTTCCTTCTTTGGCTCGTAACCCGGCGGAGGAACAGAGGGGTCAAACTTGGGCAACGGGGGCCACTGCTGCCCGCGGCCAATGACTGCCCCCATGGAGAAGGGGCGGTAGGGAGGAAGATTCACAAACTGCATGCGGCCCCCCATGAACGGTGGGTACTGGTAGGTGTTCTGGCCCTGCATCATCCGGCTCAGCATCTGAGTTTGCATCTGAAAGGACATGGGCATGCCACCCCACTGGTTGCCCAAGACGCTTATCATATCCACCTGCATGACGGGAAACATGCCCGGGTGGAACGGAGGAAGGGGAGGCAAGATGTGAGGTGGGGGGACCCCAGGCGGTGCAGGGAGCGGAGGGGGAGGGACAGTGACCGCTGGGTGAGTCGGTGGAGGCGGCGGTGGGAGAGGCGGTGGCATCGGGAAGCCTGGCTGGGGCGGGGGCGGGGGCGGAAGAGGTGGGAACCCCGGCGGGGGCATGGGTATTGAGGGAGCCATCACAGCCGAGTTGTTAACGGAGGAGTTCACCACGATGGTTTTGGCACACTCTGCACTGGTGATTGGTGCAGAATTCATTTCATCGTCGGATATTTCCATGTCCTCCCCTGACGAATGCTGACCCTGCAGCAGAGGAGAGAAGGAAGAAGAAACACGGGCTTTTAACTTCGGTCAAGGTATCGCGAAGGTAAAACGGCTGCTTGAAACAAGGATCACGTTTTAATTGCAAACCATCTAAAGGAATGCAACGTACAGGAAGGTGGGTCCCGCTGGGCACGTGGCAGAGGACACAAAGAAATACTGGGACGTGCTTCGGTAGAAGCTGTCCGACAGAGAAACATCCTTCCCCACCCAGGTTATGCAGCGTGTTTCTACGCACTGCAAGCGAGCGCTCTCGCATTCGGTTAAACACACACAGCCCAGACCTCACTCGGTGGGAAAGACGTGGAGACTTTACTTATAGACTACTGATAAATTGTAAAACAGAGAATAAACTACAAGAAAGGTAACCGATATCCAACAAGGCAGTGCTTGCATAAGTTAAATCATAATCCCTAGCTCTCCCCTGCAGTCAATATTTATCCCTCACTAGAAGGAAGACGTTAGTCTCGCATTAAATGTTTGCTGCTGTTGAACTGAGGCTTTGTAACTACCCCAGAGTGATTCAGACTTAGAAATGAACCTCAAATCCACTGAAAATGTCTGTGCATTGCACACCGAACCCCGCAATCCTCTGAGCAGAAGAAAGGGAAGAGAAAGAAACTCTGGCTCCATGTCTATGTAGGACAAACGCTGTTGAACCGCACAGAATATGGAAAGAGATTTTGCATTTTATACTAAGTCCCACCTCAACGGTCAAGGGTGCTATTATGCAAAGAAATTAAAGAAAAATCAAGGGCACGGCTTGTTCTGAGATTCATAAAGCTCCTGGCGGAGATGCCTTGATGCAGCAGAAAAGTAACTGGGCGGCTAGATCCATTCAGGGCCTGGTCCCATGTAACGAGATCTCACGGGCCGGGAGGGTACCTGAGGCTTGAAATCTGCCTGTCACGCTAGAAGCAGAGGTAGGAGGATCAGAGCCCGCCCACGACAAATACAGAAACAGAGTAGGGATTTCCAGCAACAAAGCACAAGGGCTGCACGATACACAGAGGCAGTTCAATCGCAGCGGGATGAAGCTCCTTATTAACCAGGTCTCGGTACTAACACGTTGAGCAATGCTCCCCTCTCTCTGACCCCATAGGGAGGACACCAGTTTCAGCTTGCCCTCTTCCAGCTAACAGCACTGAGAAGTAGGACCGCAGCCAATGCATGAACACTACTAGACCCACTTTCTTATACATTTTTTGCAAGCAGTTCCTCCTTCCCAAGAGTCGCGCGCAGGAAGGCAGAAGCAGCAGCCGACATTTGCCGTGAAGTGAACTGAATAAAGAGCCCCCCGACCTCACAGCCCAAGAGACGGTGACCGGTCGAAGCCCACCGCGCCTGCCCCCGCTTTGCGCCAGCCGCCAGGGAGCTCGCAACTGGGAATTGTGCTTGCAGAGGGGCAAACATGTCGGCAAGCCTGCTGAACCAGCTCCATTGTGAATCTGGACCTGGTGGGACTTGGAAAAGAGCTGCAAAAAAAAAAAAGTGAAGCATTAGGCAGGTTTAATCCAACATCATCTCTAGTGCAAGAGAACAGGCTGAATGCAAGCCTTGTAACATCGGGCAGGGAAACCTTTCAACCACAGCAAGTCCCTCAACAACGAAGCGCCAGGCAGTGCCAAACGTGACTCACCTAAAACCCACCACTCGGCAAAGAAGAGATGGTAAAAAAAAGCAAGGAAGTGGCGAGGAACCACCAGCATACATGTAAAAGTGCCTGCAAGGTGCAAGGGATGCCTCCGAAAGGCAGGTAACAGCAGTCTGTGTCTGCCCCCGTTGCAGCTCTTCTGTGCCCCAGGTGGAAATGGCTCCACCGAGAGCGGGTGCTGCACTGCCGGGGGAGCGTGCAAATCCACCCCGGCACGCTCCGGGTGACCGGCTGACACTGCACGACCGAGCGCGCCTGCGGCGGGGAACAGCAACCTGCTTTCCAGCTGCTCACCCTTTCTATCCCAAGCAGCCCTCGACTTACTCCCTAACATTTCCAGTTGCGTTTCAGAGACCTCGCAGCCTTGCCCCAGCCCCTCCTGGCGCCTGGAGAGGCAGCGGACGGCCCGCCGCGCACGAGGGCTGCTGCGAGTCGGGGCGGCGCTGCCGTGCCCAGCGGCAGGGCTGCAGCGAATGGGGCACGGCGAACGGGCAGACAGGCTGTCAGGGAGCTTGCTCTGAAACCAAACCCATTTTTCAGCAAGCAAAGCGAGAAAAGTGTCATTAAAAGCCTCCGGGGCCAGTCGAAAGTGGTGCTGAGTGTAAAATATCCGTTACTGGCTACAGAGCCTGGCGCGTCTGGCTTGCTGAGCTACGACAGAAGTGGCTCTACGCCCCGACGCCCGAGCGGTGCCGAGACCTGATGGGAAAGTCAGCGCACGGCCTCAAGGTGGAGCATGAGTACCAGACAGGAAGGCAGAAAACGAAGGTACTGCATCGTCAGTGGCCCTGGGCAGACGCCGTCTTCCCATCCCGCCTCTTCTGCACGGGCGCCCAAGCCCACCGCAGCACTGGGCAGCTGGCCGGCCGGGTCCCGAGGATCCAGTCCAAGCCACCGCCTTTATGGAGCAAGGCGAGGTGCCAAAAATCAGCAGCAAGCCTCTCGCTTGCACTAATGCCGCGCCGTCGGGCTATTCATAGCATAACGCAAAGACGTGCTCGTTGGCTTCCCGCCACCCTGCGAGGGCCAATTCAGCCAGAGGTCACCGTCTTGGGCGGCCTTACCTACAAGGTGAAATTAGATGAATGGCAACAGGGCTACCCTGGCTTCTCTGAAACAAACTTACTAAAGAACTTTGTCCCTTAAACAGCTTTATTTGGTGTTTTAAGCTACGCTTAAATGAGAAGTGCAAACGCAAGGTTTTGGGTTGGTGCACGGCTGAAGGACTGCTGTAATTTAATGGGAAGGCTGACATTTGTAGCGGGGGGGAAGCTGCAGTAGATTTCCAGACTTTTGACAACGGCAGGGCTGGCAATTCACTCGACTACGGAGAGTGGACAGGATATTTTTATCCCCAAAGGGCTGGAAAGTGAGAGAAGAAAGAAAACGGCAGGGGGACACCAAGGGAAAAGGAAAAAAAACCCACATGAAGTTAGGAGAGAGAGGTCAAATCAAGAGACGGTCGTCTAGAAGAAAGAGGCTTTCAAGGAAGCTAAGAGAGGTGAAACGTTTGAAGAGGATGAATAGTCACAGAAAAGTTCTGTTCAAGGGAGGGAAGCATGAATGCTGAAAAAGAACGGGAAGAAAGACATCACGGTACAGAAGCAAGAAATCAAAGGAAGACACAAAGAAAATAACACTGCTGTACTGAGATCCTTTATTCGACTTCCAGGACCCAGGGTTTGCCAGGGTCAGCAGTTTGCAGCGGACAAAGCTGAACGTTTTCTCTGGGATGCCCGAGACGCAGCAGCACCCTCTCCCCACACCCGCTCTGCTCGGGATGCAAGCGTCCCCCCCCGGGGGGAATGAACAAGCAGGCAGCACCCGCACCACCTGGGCACCCCACTTCCACCAGCCCCCGGGGCCGTATTCAGGCCGTGTTCTGGATCTTATCTTCGTATTTCAAAGAGCCAGTTTGTAAGGGACTTCAGGGCAGCCCGCTTCTGCCACAGGAAAAGCAAAAGCCATTTTCAACGGTATCAAGCTGTGCCGCACTCGAGACACTGGCACTGCCCTCCCCACTTTGCATTGGTGAGATCGGGAGTTAGCAAAACAGGTCTTTGATTATACGCCTGGCACAGGTTTCACAGGTGCTTTAGGCAGGCAACTTTGCTTAGATTCATTTCAGCATAACTGGTTTTAAATAGCCTCCCTCATTGCTCATCCGGAACAGCAGCTGTCATGCCCGATACCAGTACAGAGAGCTGCCAACAGGCAGAGCTTTTTAGGGTTAAGGAAAAGGAAGATGACATCTTGAGATCTGATCCCAGAGCCAAGCGTAACTCCGAGCAGTGACCAAAAGTAGTCACTACTTGATGGCCCAAAGCAGTGGCCTGCCCAGCTAGAGCACAGCGCTCGCCAGCGTGAACGCAGGAAGACGAGGCCTGAGAGTGGCCATCTCACCCGTCAAAGCTTTCACTGGAACTAACTCGGGTGCATTTCACATACATTCACTTCGTTTTAAGTTAAACGAGTCTGACCAGGTACTTGTGTTGAGATCCCAGCTACACGCCCTCTGACAGGTCATCTGAACCCGACAGCTTGCAGCCACTTGTGCTCAAATCTGCACTGCGGGACCATCGTGCAGGTGTGCAAGGCAGCCTGCACCACTCAGTGCCAAAGACTGCTCCCCCAAAACCGTGCAGCGAACGGCACAGGGTCAGCAATCCCTGATGAACTATCCAGCACTAAGAAAATGAAATGCGGGTTAAACAGCATTTGACATGATGTAATAAGTGCTCATGAATATTGATGAAGACACAAAGCATCACTTGCTTGCAAGACGTGGCGAGTCCACAGGCCACTCCAGCTAGCAATCAAAACCCCCCCCAAAAACCAGGGAACAGTTTTGCTTTCTCCGTCTCCTTCAACAACATGCATCTTAGAAAACAAAATGTTGCATTCAACTTCCTTCTCCTGTAGTTTCAAAAACAAAAATTCCTTTTTATCACATTAAAAAAATGCTCCCTGCATCTAAGTGCATGTGGAATATAAAAAGCAGTCATTCAAATTATTTCAAATTTACCAACTGGAGCACTTTTTTTAATACGATAAGTGAGCCAAAAATCCTCCTTCGTCTACACCTCCTGGTGAATGGGGGGCAGAATTTAGTCCTTAAAACTACTGACTACAAATCCAAATATTTCATAGTTAAATGGCAACATTCTTAGGAATTTCAAATCTCATGAAGGCTTCACAAGCAAGCTAGAATAGGCATCAATACTGCTTCGTGAAGAAACACTTGTTATAACTCTGCAGAATAATAAAAGGACTAGCACTTAAAGGATTTCACTGGACTTTGGACAAGTGAAGACCTCAGCAGGCTTCATGAAGGGAGCACGTAGCAGCATTCGTCTGCTGAAACAAACGGCCCACGCGCTCTGCAGGCGACGGCACTGGGGGCTGGCACTTGTGCGACGTAACCAGGTTGCACAGCACGTCGGGAGTGGAAAGTAAGACCAGAGCCCCGGTCCTTCCACCAGACTACCGCCACTGCTTTGCACAGGATTTGATGGGTGTGCTCCTGCCAGCCGGCTCTCTGCGCTCAACAAGGGAAGGATAAGCCTGCGGCCCAGGGAAGACAGTGGCTCGTGGTTCTCTTGCATACATCCCGCCCTGACCGATTTTCTTGATTGTGTGCATGTGTGTGCGCTTAAAAAAAAAAAAAATCACACTCAACACACCCAGCCTCTTCCCTTTCACCGACAGTAAAGCACGGTTTGCCACACATCATCCAAATCAGAGAGGGGAGGTGCTGGCTGTAGGTGTCTGCCAGTCTGGTTTTCCTCTAGCCGATGCTGCCAGGGAGAACCGTGCGTCAAGCAGACAGCCCAGCTCCGAGCGACACGCTGCCTTTCGGGAAGTGCAACGATGCAGCGGCATGACCTAGCACGAAGTGCATTGTGCTTTGTGGTGCTAAGCACGGGGTTGAAACAAATGCTAAAACGCCTATTTATGACACATGCAAGCAGCTACTCCATTTTACCGGCAATCCTGAGACGAACCTTTCTTTGATCAATGTACCTGTCCTGTAGGCTGTCTAGGAACCGATGTTTTCTGTGACGGCAGCAAGCTGGCGGCAGCCTGCCTGGGGCAACATGCAGCTCAGTGTGGGCTACAAAACCCACCCGAGAAGCTGGTTAGACAGTGGGGCAATGATCCTTTACTCCCTTTTGGGCTCTTTTGAGGAACCAGGCACCCAAGGCTAGTTTAAGAAGAGCTCAGGTACTTCTTTGCTACACTGCAGTTACAACACTGTAGACACATACTCAAGAGAGGGTACAACGGATTACGGCCTTCTACCAATACCCGACACATTGGTTACTTGAGTCCTGCATCTCGCCTAGACGGCATGCATGCTGCTCTTGACTTCTGCTGCTCTTCAAGGAAGTACACGGATTATATCAGTCTCCTTAAATTCTGCTAACGGTCTTCTCCCAAGAGCTCCACTGGTTTTATTTGCTCACTACACCCATCCTGCCACCCGACTCCTGCTCCGGGTCAACATTACCCACCGCTCGTGCCGACCGGGCTCCGCATGGCATCAGTGTGGCTTCAAGCTCTCTGCTCTTAGGACGATGACTTCAGAGTGTCGTCAGGTCCAGCCCCCCTGGGACTTGGGCAGGAAAGACTGCTGGGGTCTGATGACCCCAGCAAGATGGGCGTCAAGATGCTTTTTAAAGGTTCCCTGTTCTTCTCCTTTGTCACATGTGCTTTCACTACTGAAAAATGTATATGGGCAGATAAGCTGTAAGATGATAATAAGATTATTTCTAGCTGGTAACTTGTGTTAACAACAAATTATCTTAATCAAAGAAGGGCACCCGCACAAGTCTACGTTTTTATAAGCCTTCATAGCGTGGGTTATTCAAAGGAAGTGCCATAAGAAGTGGAAAGCAATCTAGGCAAGGAAAGCAGACAACGCTAACAAGCTTGCCCCGGACAGACTGTGTATTGGGTTACAGAAAGGTAGGCTGTCGATGTGCTAGACTTCTTTAGATCCTGACTGCTCACCGTAAACCTAAGGGCAGACACTACAGCCACAATCCAAGCGCTAAATAATGGCAGGATCTCACTTGACACATGCTCTGTCTTAGCTGGTTCCCACTTATGCCCTTAGACCGTTAGTTATTTGCTGAAAGGACACGTGGTCTGCTTAGCACTGATCAGAGTCTGGTGCGCTCCTGCAGCAGGACAACAGCAATAATAATATGAACATACTCATTAAAACAGAAAGGGCCCTCCTGGAACGAGAGGAGAAAAATCAAATGCCGTCACCCTAATTGACACTGCTTCATTTAAATGCTCAGAGGAAACCTTCAGCTGCCACCTCAAAACGCAGAGGGCTGGAAGGTGCGGTTCCCCAGCGCACCAGGGCTCCCTCCAAGGACGGCTGGCTATGTAAAGAAATGCCACCCTGGCGCGTGTTTGTGTCTCACAATGTGCCAGGCTCAGGTGCGGGTTCCTAATTAGAGCGTGCCTCGCGCAGCAAGAAGCCAGGATAAGGGCGCTGGGAAACATCTAAGCAAGTTGGCTAGCCAAGCCCAGCTCACCTGAGCATTTTAATAAGCAGCAGACCCGCTCTCTCGTGGGGAGGGGCGAAGAAATGTGTAGGGCTAATGCCAACACAGGCGGGAGAGCCACTTATTCACGGCAAATGTCTTCTTTCTACTCAAAAGCATTAGATTGTTGAAAGAGCTGGGCTGAAGCGTTGGAAGAGTTCAATCCAGGAAACTAAGATGGTGAAGGGACGCACGATGGCATGAAAATGCTTCCTGGCGGTCCACAGTGAAAAGCTGGGACACAGTATTGCCAACCCCCCGATCCGCAAATCATGAGACAAATGCTTACAACAACAAAAATAATCACGAGACTAGCACGTAAATCATGGGATGCTATTTTTGAAGTGTGTGTGGGGGCGATATCTGTGAAGGAGCCTGGCAGGATGCGGGGCTGCGGGTCCGGAGCGGGAGGCTGAACTCCTGGGGCCGGCGGGACTTCAGTGGGAGCCAGTCTCTCAAAGTAAAGACCAGAGAACGTCTTCGCAGAAAGAGATGCGACACCGGTGTAAGTAGCTGGCGTGCACTTCCCTGCGACCAAGGCCCTAAACTCTCGGTCAGGAGCGGCTGGGGGCTTTGCGTGGGGGGAGGATGTACCTGGCAGCAGGGCTCACCCATCCTGAACAAGTGTCGCTGCCGGGCACAGATGCGACTTAGTCAAGTCTTTCCTCCCTCTGCGAGCGGGCAATTTCCAGAACAAGAGCCGAGCTGGGGGCTTAATATTCAGTCATTTAGTGACATCCCTGGCAAGGAAGGCACTTTCTCCAGAAGGGAATACGCTTCCTGCTTCCCCTGGGATGCCGTCACGCACAGCAGCCTCCCAGGCGTCTGCAGGGACAAGCTCTGAGGAAAAGGAAAGCAAAGGTTTGGCCCGTGCTGCTTCCCAGGTGGGCGCTTTGTTTGCTTGGAGCCCAGTGAGGAGGCCAGGGGAGCCAGTCCCTCGTCAGCCTTGGAGCGCTTTGCCCTGCTTTCCCTATTTCGGCTGTGCTTTAACTTCAAAGGCTGTAGCCAAGTTAAATCACGTATAAACGGATGGTGAAGAGACCCCCTAGTGCTAAATCAGTCAGGGAGTCTGCCCTGCTTCATTGCAGAGCGGCTGAGCTGGCTGGGGGGAGCCCAGGTAACGCCCGGGGGCTTCAGTGCTGGGAACAAGCAAGGCAAATCCAGCCGGTCCAGGACCTAGAGGGCATCTCTACAAAACGAGTTTCTCTGTGTCGCTTACTGACATTATTTCTACTATCAGTGCATTGCATCTAAGGCCTTTCCAGGCTGGAAAGAGCAGGAATCTGAGGCCGCCTCTTCCCCCCTGCAGACTTGGCTGCGGAAGACTGCAGCGGGCAAGAAAGCGAGGTGGACTCGGAGTCCTTGGCACCCGGGTGAAGGCGAACCCCGGCAGCGTTTCCACCTCCGGCGACACTGAGCGCGTGCTCCAGGGCGCCGCAGTGGGGTCCCCAAGTGGCAGAAACGGACCAGGACTGTTTTAGCAACCAAAAGTTTGTGGCACTTCAGAATCAAAGTTACAAGATGGAAACTCAGGCTGGAGTCCACGTACAAACACCCCCACTACACATCACACAGTTTAGTACCAGCTAGATCCGAGCGCGACTTCCCAGACTTCTGAATTTACTTTCATATTATTCTCTGCTGCTTTTGCAGCATTTTAATTTTAAGTGGCTACATCAAACTGACTCGTGAGGTCAGTTTTTGCTCTCCAACACATGGAATAAAGCAGATAAGCTTGCAAAGCGTCCTAGCCTGCCAGCTGGGAACTGCCTATAAAGTCCGCTTGGTCTTGCAGAGATACCAACTCCTAGCTGGCAGGCGTCGACCGGTCGGACTGTCTGGCTCCGGTCGGGCATCTCTGCTGAACTCCCACCGTCTGCAAACAAAGGAGTCTGATCTATAATGTGCTGCCAGTTCACACCCACAGGGCTTTCCCCAGCTAGGAGCTCAAAACTGGTGTTGGGATGCAGTGGGCAACCAGGGAGAAAAGCATTTGATAAATCATTTTCCCTCTCTGAATCCCGTGGTGCAAAGCCCAGCAAGCCCAGCTGTGTTACTTCCCTTCAAGAAAACTTCTGTCCGTGAGCTTGTGAGCAGCAGCTCCTTAAAGCAACTCAAAACAGCTCTCTCGCACCGAAGACGTGAGCGGTCTATTCCCCAAAAGGCACAACAGAAACACAGCAAAAAAGGCGCAGAGAGCAAGAGACCTGTACGCCTGGGCTTCACCAGCGCCTTCCCTTCCCTGCGAGGGTTTGGGCAGTCCTGCTCAGCCCGCTCGGAGCTAGGAGGGCCGGCAGGCCGCCTGCATTTCTCTGCTCTCTGTCGGCCGGGATGGCACTTTCTTCCTTCAAGGGGCCGGGAAGAATTATTTAAAGGGAAGGGGAAGGATGATCTTGAGGCTTTGCTATAATCCTGGCTGCAATCATAACGACTGCGACTATGGTTTCCGAGAAGACGGCTTGTGACACTCGTGCAAGATGAAGAACTGCCCACACCGATCTGAGATGGGATGGGGCCGCTCTTGTGAAACACGAGGACTCCGACACAACTGCTTCGGATAAGATGCATTTCTCAGACGCGTCCTTAATGCCCAGACCGAGTAAGATTGGTATTTGGAAAGAGCCTTCCCATTAGCTCAAGATACAAAGTCTTGCATCTTTTCCAAAGCAGGAGAGTCGCAACCGGCCTGATGTTTCAGCGGCATGCAGGCCAAAACCTCGATGCTCAGGAAAGCAGACACGCTAAATTGCTTCTTTGGGAGAAATGGCTGAAGCCGATGGTGAAACCCGGGGGAAGCATCAGTGCAGAAATGGGGAACTTGCTAGGTCAAGACACTCGTTAGGAGATACTGAGCCTTTCACTTCTCGGCTGGCTCCTTGCGACGCTGCTCAGAGCCGCCCCAGAGTCACCGCTCACTGACTGCAGCCCTTCCTGAACCGAATCTGGCAGGCGCGCTGCACTTCCTGAGACCGGCCTGCACAGCATGACGCGCCCGGCAGCCCCTTGCTGGGGAAACTTTGCAGAGAGAGGATGAACCGAACAGACTGCAGAGCGTCCCTGACCCCGTGACTGCATGCTGACCAACAAACGGCCATGCCCGGGAGGCTGCAAGCTGCAGCTGCCCGCTGCCCCTCCTTCCAGTCCAGGCTGGGGTTTTCCAGTGGTTTAATTACTTCTGATCTGACGGCGCCTAATGGAAAACCCTGTTCAGGGGCCAGGCAGGTAAGCACTTCCCCACCTCCGCTGTCCTCAGCGAGATTCCCAGTATCCTTTCTGCAGGAATCTCATCCTCACCGTTTCATTTCCTTTTTTCTTTCCCAACTGCCCCGTGCTCACTCGAGCCAAGTCAGGCAGAATAAGAGAAAGCAGGGAAATAGGGGAGTATCGCACTATTTGCAAATATACTTCAGATCTCCCTCGTTCTTCACGGTTGCCTATAGCAACCTACAGCCAGAAACATCGGCCCTGCCCAATGAACCGGGGCTTTGCTGTGGCAGGCGACTTCCTCCTGGATGTTATTCCTCTCCAGATCATGGAGGGTCACAGCAGGAGGAAGACGGGAAGCAGAGACTCTTTACATCACTGCAGCTGGCAATGCCGGGCTGAACTCGGAGCAAGAGAGCGCAAATAGCAGAATAACAAGCTTCCCCTGGGTTCCCTGCAGATATTATATCTGCCCAATTAAACGATGCTTAATATAGACAGGAAGCGGCACATAAACTACGTAGTGGCAACTGTCACAAACTAAATATGGTTCCAGCGCATCCCACCCCTGGGACGGCGTTTCCACCGGCATTCGCTCAGGCCCAAACCATAAAAGCCAGTACAGAAGCAAACTCGAATAGCCAGATTTCAGTGGAAAAGGCGCTGCAGGTCAAAGGCACGGCAGGGTCAAGCACTCCAGCCTCCCGAGAGCATGCAGACCTGAAGAAACACACCTGGCTGGGCTGTGCTCGTCTGTGCCTGGATAACCCCAGGTTTCCCCTGCCTCCTGTGACAAACTCACGATCCAGGTAGAGCTGCCTCACAGTCACCGTGGGAAGGAGTCACTGCAAACAGGCTACACAGGACGGGAAAGGGACCGGCGGCGAGCCAGGAGTCCCAGCCTTCCCAGGACCGCTGCATGGCTTTGGGCCTCTCTGTCCAGGCAATGATGCTTAAGACACCTGGCTAAAATGACTGAGGATCCTGCCTAAAACACGCTGTGGAAGTGCACATTCGCCTCCCAGTGCCCACGGAGGACCCGAAGGTGCTAAACTAGGAAGGCGTGGGGGTGCACGTTCTGCCCATGTATATGATGTTGGCAGGCTACACACACCTGCTCGGAAAAGGCAAGAATGGGGATAAACCAGGCCACTGGCAGAGGGGTCATGTGCAATGAAAAACAACAACCAAAAACCCTTTCCTTTCAATCAGGTTATTAGTTCTGAAATGCAGACGACCACCTCAAATAGACACAGGATGCACCCAAAGACCTGCATACAAATCTGGAAAAGCTCAGGCCATGCTGAAGACAGCCCTTTGCTTCGAGTATTCAGCATTGTGGCCGTCACAGCCCGCTTACTTGTTTCAGGCCATCAGCTGCCAAGGCTGAAAGCACAGGGTCCACAGGCGTTCGGGCTGGAAGGCAGCTGGGGCCAGCAAGAAAAGCGTCCAGGCGTTTCTTTTCCGTCAATAGCTTTACTTCAGATTATGTACCCTACCTTCCTCTAGGCATAACGACACTGAGCAGCAGCTCTCTACAGTTTATTCCACACTGTAATCAATACAGTCAAGACGCTGGAGATAATGTTAATGCTGCATCCTACTACAAAGTAGTGACAGGAGGAGGGCGCTACTGAAAGACTGCCGAATGTGGGGGTCAAAAAGGTAGAGATCAGTGATTCTCAACCAGGGGCTGCAGGACCCCTGCCGCCAACCAGAGCCTTTCAAGGGTACTGCGGGACACCACGCTACACGAGCGCTGCTGGGTGTGCAAGCGTGGTCCACGAGATAAAACCTGGAGATGTCAAATCAGAACTCGGGTGTTAACGCTTTCTGGGCTCTCCAAGTTCTCCGCAACAGATGAATCACTCTATTATTTCTCCGGGGTCAAAAGCCAAGTGAAAACTAAGAGCTGACATTGTCCGAGGGGTGCCTTGGCTCCAACAAGAGGTGCCTCGCATCTCAAAGGGTCGGAAGCCACCGGTATAGACAGAAAATTTGCTGGACCCTTTAAAGTGATGTGACCAGGTGCAGACATGAACTTGGTGGAGCCAAGAGCTTTGCCAGGAAGGACGCTAACCTCATACCTGTTTAAAATGACTTTGGCTCCTAATTTAACCCTCGTGTCTAGCAATAAGACCAGTGATTATTCATTACAAACACGCATTTAATTTGCATGTTGCTTTTTATACTCTCTAATATTTGCATTTTTCTCAGCTTGCACCATGTAAATCCCGCAGCTCTGGGACACCTGGGGCCGTGAGTGTTGCTAGTGCCTTGTACGCTGGGGGTGATGGTGGAAAATAAGCGTGCTAGGGCAGGATGGGTCACTCTGGCACAGAGCTAGTTTCACTTCCCGGCTCCCATGGCCTACTGCAAGCCTGCAGTGCACTTTGCTGGAATAAAAACGGTTTCTGTCAGAACATAAAGGCAAATGCAGTGCAAGGCCTCACTCCTGCAACAGGGCTGGGCAGGGGTGCAGGGCTGGACCAGCGCAGCACAGCACCGATCCGTGCAAACATCTGCATTTGTTAGGTTCTGCACAGCCTTTTTGAAATTCAGCATCATTTTTAAATCTAAACGTGGGGCTGCATCGGACTGGACGCATCCCCTTCAAAAAACTAGACAAGACTCCAAGCTGGATCCCCAATTAAAAGGCATCACTTTAAGTGCCCTTTCCTTTGACTAATGTCTAGTACCCGACTTCTCTTTACATTTCACATGGACTTGAACATTTTAGTTCAGTGCTAAGGACTTGTGCATCTTCAGGCTGACATGCCTCTTGGACACCAGCATACAGCTTGTATCGCAATGATGCAGGGAGAGGTTTTGGGGGGGAGGATTCCTCATATTATCTGCATCCCTCAAACATGGGCTCTATCTGTACTTGGAGCATTTCATCACATCCTCTGACTGCTGGGGTCCCAGCGACTGACAGCTCAGCTCCAGGACCTGAATGGTGCACGACCCGAGAAGTGGCTTCTCAAGCATCAGCTGAAACGTCATCTGGCCACATTTAGTGCCAGTATAAATACCAGTGGTGTCATCTAGATTAATGCTCAGAGCCTGGGGAAACCCACGGAGCAGCTGGAACAGGCCCTGCAAAAGGAGGCTGGGAAAAGGAAGAGCCGCAAGGAGCCCGGATACGGAAAACACCGGTCTGCTTGAATGAAAAAGGAGCCGTTCGCTGCATCCTGACTACATGCAGTCACAGGAAAAGTAGACGCTGCCTGAACATAAGCATAAAGTGGCGTGACAGCCAGAATTATCCTTCTTTCTGGATAAGTCTTAATAGAAGAAAGTGTCTCTAACTTGCAGGCTACTGGTTCAGGTATCAGATTAGGTCTCCAGGGCTCTTTTTTTTGATAATCAACTTACTGCCTCATCTTGATAGTGGGTTAGTGGGCAGAGAACAGGAGAGCTGGTCAAAGGTGCAAGGGAGATTTATTACATTGTTATTGTCTCCATATAAGATATAAATATGTGGTACAACAAAAGAGAGGAGAGCTCTAGCAGGGGCAATTAAACACAGCAGTCAAGGCAGAGACCGAGCTCAAGACATCCCTAGCCATGTACCCGCTGGGACAGGCAGGACGGGGCAGGCGACAGGTCACTCCACACATGCCCTGAGTCTTATTCTCTTCCTATCACGCAGCTCCCGCTTGCCGCTGTCGGAGAGACACCAGCATCCCAGGCAAGATGGACCTCTGGTCTGACCCAGTAGAGCAGCTCTTATGTAAAACAAATACACCCCATTAAACCTCTAACAAAACACAAAAGTCAAATGACCCAAGTCACAGAAGTCTGCGATTAGGAACCTTTAGCACAGCTGTGTGACCCTTTTGCAACCAAACCACAAGAAACACTGCCAGCACTAAGTTCAAGCACTGAAATGAAGCCATTAGGAGAGAGGAGGAAATGAAACTCTCTCTGTGCACTGCTCAAACTGCCCTCTATGCACAAAATGATCTCTGGAGCCCCAGCCACCAACAGCTTCCTTAGAAGTGATTGCTCCTACAAGATTAACTTCTTTTGCAAGACACAAAGAGAAGAGAGCCTGTTGCAAGTTAGAGAAACAAATGAGAAGCCCGACCCATCTACTCCAGATAGTCTCCTGCACGGGAAGCTTCTCAGAGCAAACCGGCTCACTGTTTTCTCTGATTTCTACCCAGTGCCAGGGCTACACTCGGAAACAGTGAAAATAGGCACTTTTTTTTTTTTTTTTTTTAAAAAGGCCTCTCAACCTTTCACTTCTGCCGAAAGCAAAACGCTCGGTCCCTAGACGGATTTTCTTTTGTACAAGTGGCAGCTTCACAGCGAGACCCGTGCCAGTGGCCGGCTCAGAGAAGTGTTTGTCCACAGGTATGTGGCATGCTACAGCGTGTAAAGAGCTCGCTGGCTTCGTTTCGTGTTTTGCCATTGAGACGTGAGGCGCAAACAGGGCCCCAAGCCGAAATCTGAAGTGTGGGGTGACGAGCTGTGGGGCCCAGCCCCGATGGCTTTGCTCGCGTCTATTCGGAGGCTGCCAGGGAAAGCAGCAGCAGCAACCGACTGCGCGCTAGCTGACCCGCTGCTCCCGCGGCGGAGCCGGTGAGAGGGCGCGCTGCGTGCATGGTGCAACGGCTGTTCGCCTTTCTTGAAAGCCCTACGCAGAAGAGAGTACTGGCAGCAGGCAGAACAGCACAATATGTTACCAGCAGTTATTTTCTCAATATTTCTACTGATTACCTAATAGGCTGGCACCCTTTCTGATTGCCGCTGCTTGCTGCCGCGTGGTGCTACCGAAAGGTTGGCTCTCACTCGGTCACTTTTTACTGCTGAACTTCAAGTGCGGGGCGAAAGAGAGCGGCGAGAGACGCCTTGCAGCAGGAGGTCTGGCCCGCGTGTTTGTGAGAGTTCAACATCCGCTCGCGTGGCAATGACCGCTCGCTCCGGGATGGGAACACAAGTCCTGCAGCGTGCCCACAAGCGTGCTCTCTGGTCAGCTTGGGCAGCCAGCCGCGGCCCACGTGGGAATCACTGCTGCCTCTCTTTTGCACGCCCCTATCTACTAAGGGCAGAATGCAGATCCCTAGAGAAGAGGATTGCATTGACAAGACGGGGGCTGGATCATAGCCCTTTGTGTAGCCAAGTCAGCATTTCCTGATATTACCCCCCGCTGACAGTTGGTCCTGAATCTCTAACTCAAAAAGCAACTCCAGAAGGGAGTGCATGCTGGCCCCAGAGGTACATGCTTCCCCATGGGAAATCCTGGTCGGAAGGGACTGTATAACGCCTCCCCCCCAGCATATTAGCAGAGGCTGCAGATAAAATGCTCCAGTGCAGCCCTAAGCACTTGGGTATTGTGAACCTGCACCGATCTCGCAGGGCACAACCGGAGCTGTATTCCTATGGACTACTGAAAAGGGAATTTTATATAGATCGTGGGGCAGAAAACTTTCAGAGAACGACAGCTGGTAACACCGAGAGAAGACTGAATGAGAGAATCATTATAATTGGCAACAGTGATTTATAAAGGGGTATGGTAATGTCACTTCTATTAGATATGCAAACTTTCAAAGCCTCAAAGTCCTAGCGTGATACCAGAGAGTGAAAGAGGCATTGAGCCTCTCAACCACAGCGTGCTTTCTATTTTTCAGCGACACTCAAAAGCATTTGCCAGTTCTGCTTTTGTCACCAACAAGAGATGAGCTTCTTCGCTCCTTTCCTTTGCTGACAGGGCTCCATGTAAAACCATGGAGCTGTGCACCTTCAATTAAAACACGTTTTTATGTATGCGTGCACAAGCCTAACGATATCCTCCAGGAGGAGAGCTGGGGAATCATGTGTGCCTCCAAAGTAAGGCTCCCGCTTTGTTATCTCCCTCCAGCCCCCTCCCAAATGGGCTCCACTCGTTAGGAAAGCATCGTCGTTAACTACCAGTCCCACCAATGCAGCGGGGACTGAGAACGAAGCTGGGTCCTCGCTCGTGTGCATCACAGGTAAGGAAAATCCTACGAGCACAATACAGCTGTGGTGATAATGAGACGACTCCTTTGCTTCCAGCAAGGCTCAGGGAGTTCAGCGAGCAAACCCGAGACTACGAGGAACAGGACCCTGCTCGCTGGCATGTAGCTCAGCAGCAGTAACAGAAGAGCAATGGCTTATTTTCCGGCATTTCAGTCAGTCAAGAGGATGCTGGCCGGACACAGAGGGTGACGGTCTGCGCTGGACCTCCATGAAAAGCAGTGTGGGGAGGCGTCCGGAGGAAAGGCACCTGCAAGTCACCATTATCCCCTCGGGATCCCACGAGGAAGCCAGGCTCAGGGGCCCCACATTCACAGAGCCGGGGGGCTCGGACACCTGCAACATCTGGGCCTGCGATGCTGCTCCGGAGGAAGAGCACGGGCACCAGTGCCTGCAACAGGACCGCTCTCCCAGCCCATCCGCAGGCGCCGCGTAACCCGCGCAGGCTGCCGCGCAACCCGCGCAGGCTGCCGCGCTTGCCCGAAGGAGCGTGGAGAGATTTTGCACGACCCTTTGGCAGCGCAGGATTGCATTCTGCAATCCAGCGGGCACTGGAGGACTTGCAAAAGGCCAATGTCCCGCTGTGCTGCAGGGAGCCTGGGATGGGTTTCTGCATCTGCCTTCTTCTGAGCAACCTCGAGCTCCAGGGCTGCAGCCCTGCAGGCCCCCGCACCACGAGGAGTTTTCTTCGAGGGGAGAAGATGCGCGTGCGGCCAGAGCGGAAGGAACACGTGCACGCTCTTGCTAACTGCCACGAGCGGGGCACGAACGGTTGAAGTTGCACATACAACCGAGCAGCCGTCCCAGCCTCTGCTCCGGGGGCACCGGCTGGTCGCTTGTATGGAAATTCACGGTTGCACGCACATATTCTTCAGTCTCCAGCTCCAACTGGCACAGCCTAAAGCCTGAGAACTCGGGAAAAGTTGGTTGTATTTGAATCACACAATGTGCTTATGAGACTGGGCAGTAAGTCACAACTCTCAAGGCCTTTTTTTTTGGTTGCCACAATTAAAGCAAATCCATTCAACTACCCCCTCTGCGAGTGACAATACCCACTCTTATTATAACCTGGATCCCAGGTGTGCATATATGTTACATACCTATATAACACCTACTTGTGCACACAAGGGGCCTGGGGGCTGTGCTACTGTTACTGTGGAAACTACGGCTTTGAACCTACTAGCTCTTACGGCTTAAATGTGCATTTACGTTGTCGGGATTTTTTGCCTTGAATAAATACCTTGTGCTCTTCAGTAAAAACATACAGCCCAGCCTCAACAAACCTGAATAGGAGGGTGGCCTGTACGCACTTATACAGCAGCATGTTCTCCCGACACAACTAGGAGCAACCATCTCAAGTTGCAATAAGGGATGTTAGGTTAGATATTAGGAAGATATTTTCTCACTAGGAGGGCAGTAAAACACTGGATCCGGCAACCCAGAGAGGTGGTGGACTCTCCATCCTCAGAGATTTTGAAGACCCGGGTAGACAAAACCCTGGCTGGGACGATGTAGTTGGGGCTGGTCCTGCTTAGAGCAGGGGGAGTTGGGCTAGATGTGACCTCCTGGGGTCCGTTCCAGCCCTCACTGGCTGTGACTGTATGTCTTTAAAAGGATCCCACTACACTTGACATATAACAAGGCAGATCCTACCCAGCCTGGTATGGGCACCTCGCTTGAGGAGAGAGGCTCTTCCACCTGGGTCAGCAGCATTAAAACCCAGAGCGACCGGCTGGACTGTGCAGCACGGGCCATGAAAAGAGGACGTCTTAGGCAGTTCAGGGCCGTCCCATTGCTGGCTGGGTAGCTCCTGTATTAGAAGCAGAGCTGGCATTGCTTTTCCTCCCTTGAACAATCACTCCTGTCAATGGCAGGATTCAAATCAGGAATCCACTTGCCATTCGGGTTTGGGAACGGGAGTCCAGCAGCTCCTGAACAGGAGGCGGTGAGGAAGAAGACTGTCAGACCAGTTAAACCTGCAGGGGGATGTTAAGGGGGTGAAAGCGAGTTGCCCTGTCTAGTATTTCCACATTTGCCTCTTCCAACTCTCGGCATGGCCAGGCAGAAACAAATCTCGACTGCATCCGAACGCAAAGGGCAAATCTTCAGGGACTTCCATGGCACAGCAGTACTGGAATGAGTCTGGCGCTTTTAATTCATGCTGATCTGCAACTTCAGATGTAGAAAGCATCTTCAAATCGCTTGGAAAAGACCACGCTGTTATGCAAATGTGATTTGTCACAGAGAGCTGACACAGGCCTGTGAGGAGGCACCCTGGCATCGACTGACAAAGAAAAAACCAGGCGCCGCATGGAAACCAAAGTGGTCTGAAAGGGGAGCCGGTTCCAGCAGCACTTTCTAGGTGTCAACAGGTCTGCTGCATCTGGTACCGTTTCCATTTCTCTCACAAACCATTTGTTCAAGTCACGGTGAGCACGGCAGCAGCACCGAGCAGTTATGCTGCCTCATTATTATTGCAGAGGAGCCCTCTTCTCATGACTAGCACACGTATTTATAAAGCGCGCAAGGTTACGGTGTCTCAGGGTTTATCCAAATCACAAGGACACCGAGATATTTTGCACTGGGGAAGGTCTAACCAGATGACACCGTTGTTACCGGAATAAAAACCCAGTGTCTCCACGCATGGGGACATGAAAGGCACTGTCAAAACATGGAAACGGCTTGTTCTAATCTTCCCGCCCTCCCGAGCACACGCACGGGGCCTCTTCCTGTAACAGGCCGAGCAAAAACACGCCCTGGCTCAGCTGGGACGTTGCACGCTTAACTCTTGCGCTTCCAAAACCCCGCAGCTGGAAAGAACAAGTAACACTGCTGATTGCAGCCACCACCTCCCGGTTTACAAGAAAGACAGGAAGAGTCGGGTTGGTGTCGGCTTCACAATCTTCCTGAGCCAGCACTGCAGCTAACCGGCTTTACACCCTGGTTTCTATTCCCTTGGCCAGGACAATGCCGATACTCCCCAAACTCTGCTTGGGATTCGTGTGTGTAGGATTCCTCCCTTTTTTCTCTCTACCCACATTTCATCTCTGCTCCAGGCTTTCCTTCCTAGCTCCCTTCCTCTGGCTGGTCTTAAATGAGACTGTCTGCGAACCATAATCACTTAACCAGAAATGTGTGCGCAGATAGGTGCGTGGCGCTACGCTCAGCCGAGTCTGGCCAGCTCTGGGAGGGACAGACCACAGCTGGAATTAAACTCAGGGGTGTTGCCTGGTAAATGGAAGTAGTCATTAATGGGAGTCACGTCTCGCTTTCTTCATTATAACCTCAGTCACTGCAAGCCTGAGCCCCTTTGCCTGGATGTGGAGCGCACAGTGCTTCTAGCTACAGGACAAGTCTTGCTACTCGTAGACGGGACTTGGATGGAGGGCCAAACCCCACGGCAGTCGCAAGTAAAACTTCCTTCCACTCTGATGGAGCGGTCCCTGGAAAACCTCCTGCTGCTGCCGCCACCTCATATAAAGGCTTCCTTAGTACTCTTTTTTTTTGTAATCTTCACGAGTACTGAGATTTCACGGCCAGTGTGCCACCTGCTAAGGAGAGTGCTCTCAGCCTGCGGATCAGGCCACGTTCCAAAGCTTAAAAAGTGGATTATGAAGGAAACAAAGGTCCCATGTATCTGCTACTTCTTGCCTTTTTACCATGCATAAAAACGAGAACTACAGGCCCTGCCTCCGTCCCCGGTACAGGACTGCTGCTCTGCTCTTCCCCGCTCCCCCTTCACGCTGACCGCATACGAGGTGCCAGCTTCCCTCTGCTTGGCTGAAGGGCTCTTTGAAGGATTGGAGCCGAGCAGTGATACGGCACAATGGGCTGAAGCCCAAGTTTCAGCTTTCCCAGCCCTTTAGACAGCGTAAGGCTCAACACTCCTTTCTAGCTCGCCTGGAAAGCTGCAGCTCAAATTTCAACCCACGGTGGAGGCACTATTCAACTCCTCTCCTCCAGCAAGAGAGAGGGAAGCCAAGATCTACCATTCCTAATGCGAAAAACAATGGGAAGGGGGGGAAAGGAAAGGGAGCTGTTCTTGTGCATCCAAACCAAGCAGTGGAGGGTGCGCATGGGTTTCCGAATGCCCGGGAGGAGCTAAGGACGATACTTGAAGAACACGGTACTCGAAACAACCAGATCTGCAAAGAAAAGCTTGCTGTGTGGGTTAGGAAACGGCAGCAGGAATGTAGGTCTGCAGGGGCTAGACGCCATCACCATCTTTTTGACTTTTAAACCAGGCTCCTAGAAACTGCTCTTCTTGGGACAAAAAGCCTGTAGAGATAAACTGATACCTGCATTTCAACGAGAAGAGACAAAGATTGAATGCAGGCTACAGCCTAGGCAGAGTCTTGCCCCATACTATGGGCGGCCAGTGTAACGGGTCAGCAAGCTTTTCCGAGGCTGGTAAGGGATGTTAGAAAGTCCCAACATGCCTGGTTGGCATTCACTTGTTTTTCTTAAATAGTGGCTGAAACACTCAGCAGTTGAAGAAAAAAAGCAAGAAAAGGCAGGAGAGTAGACTCAAGCCCCTCGTGCTCAAGCGATCATACAGAATTGCCTGCTGCAAATCGTTCCGGGTTTTCAAGATACTAGAGCATCCCTCTCACAATGTGCAAGGGCCAGTGTGATGGTTCAGAAACCTGTTTTCCAAACCATATTGGGGAAAGGCGTAGTACCAGTTGCTTCCTTTCCAGTCACACTGCCATGGGCGTTTTGCAGGGGGGAGGAGGAGGGGGAAACCCGGCGCAGCTTGCGCGAGGCATGGAGCCCCAACAGCAACAGCTGAACCGCTGCTAAGGCTAGCCCTGCAGCTCCAAGTTCAGAGAGGTTTGGAAGTGTACTTACAACACACACAAAATAGCTGGCATCATTTCCAAGTGTAAAACAAACAACCAGAAGCCAGGAGGGAGACATTTCTCCCAGCCTGTTAACATTTCGACATGCCTTGCATTATTATTATAGTGTCTTTCGTCCAAAGAGTCCACAACAGTTTGCAAAGTAGAGCTGTGCAGAAACAGCTGTGCAGTCTCCCAAAATGCAGCTACCTCTGGGGTGGAAATGTAGGGCAACTGTTTACTAGTTCATGGCAATATTTTCAGCCAAATAAGAAATACATGGCATGGATCTTAAATTCAATTTAATTGCATTCAAAAATGAATGCAGAAAAAATTGCATTCGATCTTTTACACTGGTGCTATCTAATAAAGGAACACAATCTAGAAAACGAGCCAGGCCTCTGAATAGCTTTCTTCCCTGCACTCAAATGATACACCACTGTCACCTGCTCAAGTTGCTGTTATAAGAAAAAATCATGGGGTCCGGCCCTCCTGAATGGCTATCCTTTGACTATAACTGATATTTTTTCCTGGGGCCCAAATGTCTGTTGTAGTAAATTACTCCCGTTTATTGTCACTGAACTAGCAAAGAAACACGTACTGCAAAGCAGCTTGTCTGGCACCATTCCACACAGTTAAGCTCCTGATGTCCTTCACCCCCAAACGCCCCGTTAGAGGCAGAAAGCTCTGCCTGCCATTCAAAGCCATGCCCAGTGGGTCAGCACCTCTGCACTGTTCAGTGGCTTAGGGAGAGAGCATAGGGCAACCTGGCAACTGCCTCCTGTTCAAACCCGGTGGTACAAATGCTCTGACAGCCACTGGACCAAGAGAGAAGGATTTCAAAAGGGACAACAGAGCTGGTGAGGAGATGGACAGCTCTGGCATCCCAAAAAGCTGTTGCTTCACAGGCCAAGCACAAGGCGAGCAGTAGCAATGCAATATCCCACTCAATCTGTGGGGGGTCACCCTAAGGGCAAGTGGGGAGTTGAATCCCTTAAGCCTGTTCAATCCTGGAGCTCTCTACTGCAACAGCCCAGTGCAGGGGCTGTTCTTGAAACACAAACACTTGTCAACCGGCGCCGTCAAGTCGTGTCTCCTCTACCCCGTTACCGGCAGCCCGAGTCATGCCAGGCTTTAATGCAACGCTCCCCCCGTGCAAGGCTCTAAAGACCACAACCTACGCACACGGGAGCCTGCCCCTATTCTCTTTACCCCAATGCACGTTCAACTTTCGTAGTCCGTCTCACTTACCTCATCCATTTTTTCTGATGTTGGAGTCCGGTCACCAGGCACCATTTCCTTGGTTTCGGAGGTCTCAGGTTTGGACGTCCTATTCAGCTGATCAATAGGAGTCATACTGGCCTCTGATGTTCCTCTTGAATTCGGGCCCAGGGCTGGTGCCCCAAGGATTGGCTCGTCATCATCGGAGTCTGGTAATGGTGTGGGACTAATATCCTCCAAGCCAGTGCTGGAGGGGCGCGAGGACGGCGTCTGACCTCTGTAACTGGGCTGGGAGTTAGAACTATACATGGGGATGGGGGAGAGCTGGGAGGAGGACGACGAGATGGGACTGCCTTCCATGCGGATCTCGGTGTCTGAGTCGTGCTCGTTGAGGAAAGGTAACTTTGTTCTCTGCTCCTTCAAGAGCATCTCGATCCTGGAGTCTAAACTGTTATGCTGCATTTCAGACTCCATGGTTGGGGTGCCGGGCGTCTCGCTCCTTTCTGGAGTCTGAGAGAAGGACGCCGTACTTTGTTCAGTAACACAGTTCGATTCTGGCAGGGGCGGGGGCTCCTCCTGTTTTTCTTTCACAGGGACAAAATCTAGATTGGTAGCGGCGCTACCTTCTGCCGCCGTCTCAGCCGGAGGCGGCGCAGGCCTTCGGTACTCGGCATCTCTGGAAGTCTGGGGAAATTGCTGATCCTCCGACTGAGGAAACACAGCTGGCGCTTGGTACGGAGAGAAGGCGGATTTGTAACTCGAAGAGCCAGAATGGCTCAAGGAAGGAGTGTGAGAATATTGTACTGGCTCTTGCTGATGAGATTTGTACGTGTTAAACTGATGCTCTGACCCCCTGTAAACGCCTGCCGAGTTATGGACATAGTGATGTCCTTGCCGTCTGTTGTAGGCATCTGTAAATTTTGTGTCGTGTCTCCTGGGTTTATACCCAGAGTCCTGTCCGTAATGGTACACCGGTGTCGTCTGACGACTGGAATAGGTCGAGTCTTGGGAAAACGGCGTCCCCAGTCGCGGGGTGAGGGGGGTGCCTTGGGACTGTGGGGTATATTGGCTGTATGAATTGGGGGTGTCTTGCCGACAGCTGGAATAGGCTGTGTCATGGGAAAATGGGGTGCTACTGTTTGGGGTAACGGATGATCCCGCAGAAGAAAGGTTACTGTCTTTCAGGCGTTTTAGAGACTCCGTCAGCTATAAAAAAAAGAAAAAAAAATCTATATAATGCAATTTTAAAAACCGTTTTTGTCTGATTTCCAGAGAGGTGGCCCAACCAAACTACCTGTTGATTTTAACAGCAGCAGCAGTGCTAGCATCTCTAAGAAAGAGTCTAGAGGTAGTTACTTGGGGAAAAAACACAAGGAAACTATCTGTAGGAAAAAAGAATGGGCAAATGCTATTTATTCTTTTGTTAAAGGTCCAGAGCATCAGATAAATACAAATGTGTGCACAGAAAATGCTTCAGGTAAGTACATACAAATTGGCCACCAACAGTTTGGCTATTTTAGGATTAACTAGGGAATAAATAAATATGTCAATAAAGACAAGTGCCCCTGAAACAAGAGGCCAAGAACTTTTTCTGAAGCTAGAAGAGACTTGGGTCAACCAGTTGACTTGTAAACAAAGCCAAGCCAAAGGCATGCACGCACTGGGCCGGGGGCTGCAATCAGACCAAAAAGCCGGCCTATCTGCAAGGCTGGGAGCGGCTGAAGTCCACAGGGCTTCTTGTTGGGGTGACCGCAGGAGCAGGATCTCCCCGTCCACTGCTTGCGAAGCTCCAGCAGGAGAGAAAGGGGGTACGTTTCTCTACCACATGGAAAGAGCTTGGGTCTGAACTCCTAAAAACCCTGGTGTTTTTCACAAAGAAAAAGAAACCCCGCAAACACTAATGCATCAGGGAGCTTGAAAAACAAATCCACGGATATAGCAGAACAGCCAAGTCACCTGCCTCAACGAGATTTACTTCAAAGGCACACCTGGAGGGTTATAGGAAGCGTCCAATTCAAATCTGAAGCCAATCGAATGGGCGGGGGATCTCTCCAATGGTTCTGTCATCTTGGTGTTGTGCCAAACACCAGACCTCCAAGCAATTTTCAGGAAGGTGGATAGGCCAGACAGCAGGCACGAGCCCAATCCCACTCAAGGTAGCGAGTGCTGGGCTGGGTTTGAAGATCACAGCAAGACAAACAAAGGACCAGCCAGGCAAGAGAAGTTATTGAGATGGTAGTCTGGCTACTCCCCTGTCAAGTATTAGTTTCTAAATGGGACCCTTGAATTACCTGCTGATAGTTTCCATACATTTTGCATGCCAGTGGTTTTACAAACTCAGCAGCAGGGCCAGGCTTTCCCTGAGGCTCCCACCTGTCTGACACTCGCACACACCTCCCATCAGGCTGGCTTGCTTATTGCCGGTGCACAGCACAGTTTGACTATTACAAGCCAAACAGATCAGGGAGTTGGTACATTTTCCTCTTTAAAGATCTCCCACCTGTGTCCTCACACGGTTTAAAGGCCAGCCTAGGTCGTGTCTGCTCCTACAATCCCACTTGTGTATCAATCCCCTTTGCCTTAGGCTGCTGCTGTCTGGGACTGCTCCTCTAGTGACACCTGCAAACCAGGTCCAAAACCCACCACGCCAAACTCAACGGGAGTCTTTTCACCAACTTCAACAGGTTTTGGGTCTACCCCAAGCAAAGAAGGGGGCTTTCAGGAGGCTGAGGGAACTGTAACAGGGGACAGGAAGGAAATTAAGGCATTTCAAGCCACCGTACTGTAATATGTACAGCGTATTAGCGGGTTTCATGGCAAAAAAATAAAAATAAAAAAAATAAAAAATAAAAACCGAATAAAAGGTATCTAATGAATAATTTCCCAATAGCTTTACCAGAAAGCTATCGTTTGGTGGGTAAACTCCCATGGGTGGAAAAAAAATTTAAAAGAATAAATCAGTCAAGGAATCAATGAATCCCCAGTAATATATTCATTAAATTCCAGTAACCCAACACGTGGATGAGAACCTTTTGACCACAACTGGGCTGCGACTGTGTCCCAAAGCTCACTGCTAGCCATAAGCATCAGGTGTTTCACTGTGAACTGTGCCCAGTAGTCGCAGTGAAAGGTGGCAAGCAGCAGCCCCTGCGAAATGCCGAACGCTGATCGCTCCTTTTGAAGTGAGCTGGAGTAGAAGGTGCCCAAGAGCAAGCACTCGGCACCTTTGTAGGACCAGGTCCTCGTAAAAGTGCAACCTCTTTCTTCCCACGTTTTAAGGGGACTTGCTGGAGGGGAGAGAATACTAGGCCTCCTTATGATACAGAGAAGGCCTCACTGGTTTTGGCCGAGTGATGGATTTGGAGGGTTTATATTGGGGTACTGAACTTGAATGGGGAAAGAAATAAATAGTTTCTTCTCCCTCCCCCCATTTTGGCTCTTGCAGCCAGTAATCAAATGTTGCCTGTTGCATAAATCTCTGTGGCAACCTCAGAAGTAGTGCAACTGGGGCATGAGAAGAGTTGAAGGAAGGAAATCAGAGCAGCTAAGAAGGGAAATGATTTATGGTTAACAGGTTTAAGACCTTTAGCAAATCTTTCACACCTGGATGCCTAAAGTTCAGCTCCTAACTCAACAACCAGGAGCCTAAATAAATGTGGGCAAGTCACAGGAACTCGGTATACTCATCATGGCTGGGCCCCAACCCGGAAAGTGAGTCCAACAAAGGCAAGTTGACCCTCCCGTCTCTCAGATCTCAACAGGCTCTATGCGGGAGCGGGCAACCTAGCACAGAAGGGTACACGGGGACCCTAGCATTAGGAATCCCAGGTTGGGAAATTTTGGCTTTGGTTTTTGTTAACACCTGTTTGACTCTGATGACTAATGGAGAAGTGATATCATTTTTAAGGCTGCAACACCTCGATGATCTTTTCATTTTGGAGCATGAGAGAAACACCATCAGTTCCCTAGAGAGCCTGGGGAAGAACCAAGCTGAATGTGCCTGATATTTCTAAGATAGGAAGCAGGTAGGAACGACATTTTAACCTTTAAAAAGAATAATAATAAATATACACCCTTCCAGCAAAACCTAAACACATGCACCCACTGGAGGTAGCTCTTCAGGCAAGGGACCACAGGTGATGCATAGGGGGTGCACGCGGGTGCACACGCACCCCTAGAGATCGGCCGTGCACCCCCTGAAAGCGCCAACTGTGAAACTGGAAGCGCACTTCCAGTTTTGCCGCTGGCTTGGTGATTGGCCGCTGGGGGACCCCCCTGCCCCAGTTGGCGATCCAGCGCCCCCCAAGACTTGTAAGGCACCAGTCGCCCATGCAAGGGACCAAATGTGTCCTTGCAAACCTGCCACCAGTCCCAGAACAGTGGGGCTACCTCTATGGACAGCCCCAGCCGAGTGAGCTGAACTGCAGCCCAGTGGCTGTGCACGCATTGCCACCAGGGCACAGACCCCTGCCCCAAAGATGGAGACGGTCTTGTCCAGAGCGATGCTGCACACAGCACTTGTGAGGAACACGCTCCCACTCTCGACTGAAACCTATATAAATATGAACGACTACCACCTCTGCGGAGAGGGAACAAAATCAACTTCAATGCAAGAAGAGACGCTCCCTCCGTGAAGGCCTGTCTGTCTGTCAGATTCTACAACGTACTATTCAAATGCATCGAAGCACGCTATACCTGCAGATTTTCATTCACCGTCGGCGAGGCATCCTGTTCGTTGCCTACAGGAAGGGTCTGAGGAGTGTAAAGACCACTCACCAGCAAGCCATAGAACCGCATGCGGGTTTCACCTGCACAAAAAACCATAGGGAGAAAACTTTTGAAAAAAGCAAAACAATACACACACCATATACGACATAGGAGGCTCTTCACCAGGGCTTCCCCACCCTGCCCAGCACTCTCGCTGACCCTCACCCCCACCCCCCAGCTCCTTCGACGCCATGCTTTCTGCAGCAAAAGCCCAGGTCTGCACTCAGTGAGATCAGTCAAGCGCTGTTCCTTGAAATCAGCTGGACAAGTGATGTAACACACTCTCCTCTCCCTCAGGGGACAGGGAGGTTTCTAAACAGGTTTTTTTTCCCCTCTTCTCATCCTACTTGCCAGCTGTGTTTCTATTCATGCTTTCTCTGGAGCAGGAATTTCCCTCTTCTCAGCAGTGCCAAACTGTTTACACATTTTAAAACTGTAACTTTTATAAAAGCTTCGTTTCAGTCAGTGCAACAATGAACCCTGCCAATATTTGCAGCCAACTTAGCGGTCTTTTCCATGCACGTATTTTACTGCTTCTCATTCAAGAAGGTAGCGATGCACCTTTTTTGCAACATAATCAAGTATATTTAGCACTTTCCTAATGCAAACAAACATGCTAAATAATGATCAGGCAGTGCTACAAAACTTTTCATTTTTAGGCTGCTGAATTTTAGCTAGCACACGATTTCCTAATATCAGAGGTGCACGATTACTCTGGATGTGATTCTGCACGCTTTCCAGTCAATGGAAGCCTGCAAGTGACTTCAAAAGCAGCAGACCCTTAGCGATACCCTGGAGACTGCATATACCAACCATGGATTCTTTTAAACCGTCAGAAAAATTATTTAAACTGAAAGTTCAGCCTACGTCAGCATTGCAGGAGATTAATCTTCTGTGGGGTTCTTCTCTCTGTCCTTTTAATGAAGAAACAACATCCAATTGCAAAAAGAAATGATATAGAGTGGAATGCATAAACCCAGGGGGTGGGCTGCAGCCCACACACATGCAGCATGTGTGTCTGCAAGTGCTTCCCCCCCGTGAGACTACTTGGCATGAGTTAGCGCTGCAGGATCAAACACCCAATCTCAATGCACTGGTCTGTGTGAGCCTGCACTACTTGGGGAAAAAGCCAGCCAAAGTCAATGCTCTTGAACACATGGTGCAACACGGTTTAATTTCATGATACGGCTTCCCATATGTGTGTACTCGTCCTAACTCAGATGAAGTCAAACAAGCCATGACAACTTGCATGGAGAAATGTGGCCTGGAGTGGCCAACGTACAGAATCATCATGAAATGATAATGCTTACCATCCAAATGTGGTTTATAAAGTATTTTTTTTAATATCAGTATTATTTTTAAATAGTGCAATGGATCTTTATAAAAGCTTCTTCACTCACTCTTTTTATCTACTTCATAAATAAATATTTGGTGCTTATCTACCTTCTTTTCAAAAGAGCTTTACAAGTGTCAAATGATTGTCAATCACAGCTAGGCAGTTAGATAATTAACTACTATATCCATTTTCCAGGTGGAAGAAAACGAAGGTAGAAAAGTTGCTTTAGGCTATAGGGAGATTCCATCTCAGAGTCAAAATTATGCAGCTAATCTTGTGCCAGATGCATTAAAAACAATAAATCATTAAATACACGCTCCTTTTTATGCTGTTATTACTTTTGCTAAAATTTGGAAACTGATTTTTAATTTTTAATTTGTTTTTAAATCCTATTACCAGGTCTTGAAGAGCTGAATATTGAGGAAAAATGGAGAAGTAAGATGCATATCCAAAAATATTCTAACCTGCTAATGCTGTATTTTGGCTTTATATTTTTAATGTTCTTGCTGGATGTTAGCGCATTGATGTCCCTTATTACTTCTCTTAAAAAGTATAAAATCAAGTAGCCAGAAACCTTGAAAAAGGTAAATTTAGAGGTACACGGATGGCTTGTTGCACAGAAACAAAAATGCAGACATGCCATTGCTTTCCCAAAGTAATGGACACATCTGAGGCCACCACATTCTGTAACACAAAGTTAACTTTCTTAAACAACAGCCTGCTCACGACTTAGTCCTGAATTATGACTTGAAAACAAAGGAGGGAGTAAAACCTCCAATCAGTTTGCTTAAAAAGTCACTCACCAATACTGACATTTTGCCTTGCGTGAATCCCTTTCAATACTTGTCATTATAATTGTAAGATTGCTGCTGCCCTATTGCAAGATGTGTTGGCAACTTTGAATTTCAAAGTGAGGAGAGAAAAATAAAAATACCTTGATTTAAAAATGAAACGATGCTAAAATACTAAGTCCCAACACACGAGTATACACATTGAGCAGTCAAGGTTTACTTGACAATGACACACAATTTTAAAACTTCCGTGGCTGCTTCTTTTACGAACTAGGGACTGATATGAGAAACCGTTCCGTTCTGCCCACCAACTACTACAGAAAATACCACGTACTATGTAAACAACATGCTAAACAATTACTGAAATGTGTGCCTTGTATTTTTGATGTTTCACTTTGCACGGTGCACAAAAAAGGGTTGGGGGCTCTTAAGAAAACCAGTGCAACATGCTCCGATGTTAGAAATGTCCGCTGGCAATGGAATAAGGTTCTAAAACAAATCCATTTTGGAAGGTCCTTTACTAACACTTTGGGGAGAATTAAAACAAAACACACACACACACACACACGATCATATGCAGCTTGTAAATATTCTCAGGACTTTACTGGATGCTGCACTGTCCATTTCTAAGGTTGGGCTGGGCTACACGGACGATTCAGCATGTTGCTGGCTGGGCCGCACAGAGGATTAAGAGTGCTACTGGCCCTTTAAGAAGGGGAAAGGGACTCACGTACAAGTGTCAAATGCTCCACACATTTTCCTGCCAGCCTCGGGTTTGCTGCTCGGTATCAATGAAATGCCAGGAGCTGGGACTAGGCTGCAGGCCGGCACAGCTCGGTGTGCTTTTATAAGGGACACAGCAGCTTCCAAGGGAAGGAAGAAACTTTGCACCCATATTGGAAGCCCTGTGCAAGCCTCCCCAGCTCACTGGCAGGGCAGCTGGGAAGAGCACCCCAAGGGGCACGGGCGATGGCCAGGGCAGAGCTCGCCAAGCCCTGTGCCCGGGGGGGGGTGGGGAGGGGGGCGGGTGACATGGACAGGATGGCAGCATTTTGTAAATTACAGGCCCGTCTCCTAGCAACAGACAACACATTCGGCTCCACGTGACTGCCACTGGCCCAGGGAACAGCCGAGACACAGGAGGGGGAGGGAGCAGCAGGCACCGAGCAGCGTTTTTAAGCCCTCCAGCCCCAGGGACCCGCTCATTTTGGGGCTGGCGGGGGGGGAGCCCCCCAGGCGGCCTCTCACCTTTGGTGTCCAGCTCCACGTGGATGATGTTGCCCATGACCGAGGTGTTGTGCAGGTGCTGGACGGCTTCTCGCGCCCCCTTGACAGTGGCAAAGATCACTTTGGCAATGCCCAGGTGCTTCTTGTTCTTGGGGTTGTAGAGGATCTCCACCTCTTCCACCTCCCCGTATTTCTTGCACATGTCGGTCAGGAAGTTCTCTCGGATGTTGTCGTTCAGCTTGGCGAAGGTGACCTGCTTGGGGGGCACCGGCCCCACGTAGAACTCGTCGATCTGGAGAGGCAGACGCGGAGGCGGTCAGGGGCCCGCTGGACACCCAAGCCGCCCAGCACGGGGGAGAGCAACTGTCTTCCAACAATGTCACAGAAGAAATTTAGCCTCCACCCTGTCAGTAATTCATTGGGAAATGGCTCCTTTCTCATGCAAAGTGGCATTTTCAGCTCCTGGATCAACAAGCACACACCTCTCCCCAGAAGCATGAAGCTGTCTCCCCAACCCTCACCTGGGCCCTGGCAGGCACTGATTTCTGGTTGCCTTCCTGGAGCAGGACTGTTGGTAAGGGGGGGAACCTGGCTGCCACGTTAAGTGGCTGGCAGCGCCAAGCCCCATACCCGAGGAAACCCAAACACCCAGGAAAAGCCAGGCAGGTACCTTGAATTTGGGAACAGAGAGCTCCAGCTCCTTGGTTTTGGTCCATATCCGTCCTATCCTGGGATCTCGGACACAGTCCACTGGGGCGATTCCCGAGTTCTGGGAGGAGCAGAATAAAAACAAAAAAGGCACAAATGCTGGTTGGGATTGAAGCCAATAACAATAATGAAAAAGCCCCCCCCCATCTACAAGGAAGCTGGGACATCTCCCGGGAGGAGGCAGACACACACACACGTGTCGGGTTGCAATGCTGCTGGGACTGGGCAGGAGGGGAAGCTGCAGCCCAGCTCCTGCCCGGGATGCTGACAGTTGAATACGTTGTGTCAGGTGGCAGCAACTCTCGTGGCTCGCCCCCTCCTCCCGGCGGGTGTGACAACCCGGCGAGCTGAGCCCGGCCCGGCCCGGGGGTGCCGCACGCCGGGGTGCGGGCGGGGGAGGGGGGC
>NW_017728921.1:2533549-2536515 GCF_001723895.1 Crocodylus porosus | reverse complement strand
AAAAAAAAAAAAAAAAGAGAGAGAGACAAAAAAAATACACCCAAAGTTAAAAAAAACCCACCACCACCCTGCTGGCCACGGAGCCCATTTTCAGGATCGGCCGAGCCGGGGGGAGATGCCCGGCGGCCGGGCAGGCTCCCGCCCGGGCACGGATCTCCAGCCTCCCCCCAGCCCGGGGAGAGCGGAGGCAGCCAAGGGGAGGAAAAAACAAGAAAGACCCCATCTCACTTGAACTCTGTTTTTTGCCTGGATCTTCAAGGGTGCGCGGCTTTCTCTCCTGCCTGGATCTCTTTGAAAGACATTGCATGGGGTGGCCGATCGCCTGCCGGCCGCCAAAGGCGAGCTCCTTCTCGCATCGGGCTGGTTACATTACATTGCTCGGGAAAGGCTCCTGCCTCCTTTTTTTCGCGAGCCAACACATATTGTGCTTTCTGCTTGCTTCTCAGGCATCCCACAATACACCACTCCGGAGCTCGGCTAATGGCTAACCGCCCTCCACCGACTGCACATTCACGGCAGCTGCAGCGCGCTGCAAAACCCCCAGCCCGGCCGCCCCGCCGCGCCTCCCCGCCGCAAATAAAAGCCGGCGCATTTTTCCCCCGGCCGTGCGCGGGGGCCGGGCCCCGGGGGCCCCGCATGCAGGACGGTGCCTGGAATCTGCAGGCTGCATTTACCTGGGTGCAAAGTGTTTCTAATGCAAGACGGGCAGAGGGGGGCAAGTGTGGGGCACTACGCGGGGCCGGGCCGGGGCGAGGGCGGCTCCGAGCGGGGACAATGTGTCAATTTCCGCGGATGGGGAAGCCGCGGGGAAAGTAGCGATTTTGTGCTCCGGCAAGGTCCTGAGCGGGGCTCGGCCAATCAGCGGCCGGCTTCCATCTTGTCCCCGCTGGCAGAGGAAGCGGGGCCCCGGCGGCTGCCTCTCGGCTCGGCTGCGCCGGTGCTTTTTGGGTTTGTAATTTGGCCCCGGCTAGGTAATTGGCTGGTGGCAGGCAGCAGGCGCCCGCAGCCAATCGGCGCGCAGCTTGCATCGGGCTTGAGTTATTAGACGCGGATCTAAAAACATCCTTCACCAGACAGCTAAGGAGAGGCCAACAGATCAGGGAGCCATTTTTCTGCAATGGAATTAAATGGCCAACTGGGCTTTCCTTTGTTCCTAAAGGGGATCCTGCGCGGGGAGCCGCCGGGCCGGGCCGGGCCGGGCGGCTCGGCGCGGGGTGTAGTGCCTGGCAGCCTGTTAGAGGACTCGCCGAAGGAGGAAGATAAAAAAGATTTGGATTTTTCCCTATGACTTGGAATCCATCTTTGTCTTGTGTAACTAGGTCATGGCACACCCTTATGTCAGCAGTAACAATTTTGAATGCAAAAAGCAGTCAAGAACATGTTTTTGTGGGGGGTTTTTCAGCTGCAGGGCGAGCTAGGGGCCGAACAATACATTTAACAAGAGAAAAAAAAAAGTCTTTCCTGTATGAAACACTTAATACCTGGCCAGTCGTTCTGTTTTTTTCTTTTTTCCTTTTTTTTTCGGTTTTGTTTTTTTCCGTAGTTCACTCCTTTGGTGCTTTGCTAAGGTAACGTTTTAATCTAGATGTAGGAATTGTGGCAACAAAAAAAAGCTCTTTGATAAACTTTTTTGTTTCTTTGACATTGTAAGTACCCAATCCATTCTGTCCTTGCTAAGTGTAGTTTTCATGTTAATGTTACTCGAGTTGTCCTGATTTCCGAGCCTTCATTTGCATGTCTGATGTTTTTTGTCTATTTGATCTAAACCAGTTGATGCTTTTGAAGTATTTTTTTTTTTTTACCTCTACAGCAAAGTCTCTGTAGCTAGAAGTGTTTCGAGCCGCTTACATCCAGGAAACGTTAGCCAGGCGTTTCACACTAACATGGATCGGCTAACAATACCTAGGGAGGACATTTTCAGTGTCTGTGGAGCTGTGGAAAAACACTGAATGTCCTTTTTTTTCCTCCTCTCCTCTCCTCTTCTTCTTCCTCCTCCATGTACAGAGTAAATCTGTCACGGGAATGTAGATTTAAGCCTCGAGTGCGAGCCCTAAGTGGATCCAGCCAGGCAGCCTCACTGGACAACATTTTCTGTAGGGTTTTTTGTTTGCGTTGGGGTTTTTTGGTGGCTGTTTTTTTTTTTTCCTTTTTTTGGTTTTTTTCCATTCGTGGTTCTGGTGCCACACCACTGCCACATAAAGACGGCTCAGTGTCCAAACGAGGCTTCCGAGAGAAGTGGTGCTACAGATCCTAGAGATCTGCCCCTGTTGTCCTAAAAAGCCAAACAACACAACGTCACCTCCAGACCGCCATTCAGCTGTGGTGCGCGGGTAAGTAGAGCCTTTTGCCCTTGCCAGGCCTACGCGGCGAGGTGGTCTTGTCCTAGGCGGAGGGGGCCAGTGGCTTCCGCAGCCCGTAGCCAGCGTGCCCGCGCCAGAGGGGCCGCTCCAGGGGCGAGGGAGAGGGTCGCGCTCTGCTCCGCCAGGCGCTGCGCTCGTCAGTAGTCCTGCTCCTGCGTGCGCGTGTCCAGGCGCTGCAGGTCCACGCTGGCGCGGGCGCGGCCGCCGCTCGCCGCCCCGACGGCGCCCGCGAGCGGGGAGCCTGCCTACGCGGGGGACGAGGGAGCAGAGCCGAGGGCCGGTGCGCCAGGCCGCTGGGGACCAGCCGGGCTTTCCAGAAAAGAGAGAGAAAAAACAACGCGGGGGGAGGCTGTGTGCACGGGGCCGAGCTCACCGAGGCTCCCTAAGAGCCCCCGGCCCGAAACCCCCCCGTCAACGCTGCTTCCCGGGGGGGGCCTGCGAACAGATTCGCGCTGAGGCGCCCGTAATGGCGGCGGCTCCGTCCCGCTGGGCAGTGACGCAGGCGGGGCTGCGCGCCCAGCCGGCTCGGGCACGTGAAGCGGCGGCCCCTGCCGGGCCGGAGCGGGGGATCTGCCCCTCGCCCCGGGCCTGAGGCGGGGCCGGGGC
>NW_017728921.1:2519368-2533449 GCF_001723895.1 Crocodylus porosus | reverse complement strand
GGCCGGGCCTAGCCACTGGGCACGGGACCAGGGTGCGGCCCGGCTCCCTGCCCGCCGCGTCGTTCGTTGGACACTTGCAAAACATCAGCTCTGCGCGGGATGTTCGTGAGGCCTAAACGCACCTCAGCCTCGCAGGGCCTGGCTCGCGTTCCCGAAGGAGCGAGCACCTGCAGCTTTCGGGAGCGGGCGTGGGTGCCCTGGGCCTCAGCTGCAGCCTGCTTCTGTACTTCGAGTTGTATTTTCTTCCTCGTCAAATATTAGTTATTTCGAAACTTGGTCGTTGGCAGGCGGCTGAGAGCGGCCTCGCTCGGGGAGTGGTTGGCTCGGCGGCCAGGCACGCAGCTGAAACACGAGCCCAGCGCTGCGTGGCCGAGTCCCAGGCGGCTCGGCCCAGACTTTCGTTTTTAAGTTACTGACGTGGTTTCGCTGCACGAGGATCTTGCGGGACCGCGACCAGCGGGTATTTTTAAACAATGCCGTGTCCCTTCCCAAAGGAAAAGGGTTATTCTTGCCCATAATATCCCTCCCCTTTTTATTGAGCTGTAGCCTCTGGGCCAGTCTTAAATGGCTTTGGCTGCACCCCAGGGATAGCTGCATTCCTGTGACTAAGAAGTAGCTGAAATACTGTAAGTGAAAGGCAGAGGAAAAAAAAAAAAAAAGGCAGCACTTCTTTCCTGGACTCGTGTGGCTATGCCAGTGAGTGGTAACGTTGAGTCTCGACTGTGTAGTTTCTTACGCCAGCTCCGTTGAGAGTGCAGGTACAGGCAGCGCGGCTTGCCCTGCTCGGGACGCTTGATGTGCGGATCAGGCGGGCCGTAAGGGTCGCAGGGGGCTTCCCCATTGTTGTCGGTCGCTCGCAGCACAGAGCTCCAGCCCCGTGCTCGGCTTCGCTTGGCGCTGACTGGTGGAGAGGCGCTGCGTGGGGAGGAGGGACGAGGGGCAGCCGTGTCTCGCGTGCTGGATGCGCTCGGTGCGGCGCTGTCCCGCGGTGCCGCCGGCAGAGGCCCTGGTGGGGCATGAGGGGCAGCTGCCTCGTCTGCTGCCCTCCCCACCAGCCAGTGCCTTCCCCTCCCGGCAGCGAGGACCTTTGGCTGGCACTGGGGAGCCAGTATTTTATTTATTTCTTTTGATTTTGCAGATAATCCTGGATTTCCCCGTTTCCGTGAAATCCACGAATGACGTAGGACCCAAAGCCCGAGGCTTGCTTAGACTGGCTTCAAGTGTACGTGGGCCATGGGACTGCTAGAATTAATTTCGACTTCAGGTCTAGATGCAGCTGAACATTAGCACATCTATTTTTCTAAAATGTGATGTCCTATTTTAAAAATGGCAGGTGGTAGGGAATCCACTGGAGAACTTCAAAGTCGTTCCCGTGATTAATTACTCGCACAAGTAAAAATTCGCGTGCTGATTCTTATCTGAAATGGTTGAGCTTCAGCCTCCCATTTTCATATGCATATCTGAAGGCACCTGCTAGTATGAAGTTTCTTTTCTGGCATATGAGAAGCAGTGGGTGGTTGTTGTTGTGGTGTCTTTTACTGGACCAGCTGTATAGTTGGGCAAGCTATTGGGCAGTCCTGATGAGGGAGGACATTTTTATGCCCAGAAGCTTGTCCAACATCTCTCCCAACTCTACAGACACTCCAGTTAAAAGGTATTATAAAACCCTCACCTCGTGTATTTCCTGGGCCATCACCGCTACAACAACACTTCCCATATAGATAGTTGTGGTCAAATCAGCAGTTAACCTCTTTGAACTAAAGGGTGAGAGACTCAAATATACTATAAACTGAGGCCTTAATTAGTCTTTACTTACTCTTAAACCTTCCCCAATTTTCGGTGTTGTTCATGGGGTGTGCCCGCCAGAGCAGGACACAGTTATTGCAGCAGGGTTTGCATCGGGGCTGAATGCAGACTTTTCCTACTTGACTTTCCTTTGTTTATGCAAGTAAGGCTTTCGTTAGGCCTTTTGGCTGTGATGCAGCAGTGCAAGCTGCCGTTCAGTTGACTTTTCCACTATGACTCATGCATCTCTTTCTACCCTGAGCAGCAAGGACTTTGAATCTCCTGTCCTGCACATATGGCATGCATTTGTTTGTCCCTAGGTGTCTTAACATACACTTGGCTGTACTGAAAATTGTGCATGCTTCCCCAGCTACCACGTGATCCCGATCGCTCTAATGCTGGCCCCTCCTTCCGAACAGGACAGATGAGATGCCTGTATGTGCTTTCTCAGCCAGAGTATGCCTTCTCCAAATAGCAGGGCTCTAGAGTTGCTGTGGCCGTGATGGTCCAGGGGATACGCGAGATGCATGTATTGGACTAGATGTGGTAGTTAGTCCAATAAAAGGTATTACTGAACAAATTTTGCCTTTCCAAATGGGGCAGCCCTTCCTTTCTCTCCTGCCCTGTATTACACTTGCTGAGGATATACCTATGATCTTACAGGAGTCTTGAAATCAGCAGCCTACTTTATTGTTTCAGCTGTCTTGGCATAGGGAGCCCTGTCTACAGACTGAGCAGCATATCATTGCATATGGAAGGTAACACTGAAGTCTGGACTGAAAATCCAGCTGATATTTGATATGTGGATGTGCCCTCACTGAATTTCTTTTTTAAACCTTGGCCAGTCATCCTATTTCTAGAGAGATCAAGTAAGAGCTGTGTATCATTCTAGGCAGTCTGAGAATTAGTAGGTTTTTGGTCGTCTTTTTTTTAAAAAGCATTTTGGGGCTATAAAATAACTGAAAAAGAAATTCAGCTCCCGTCATACAGATCGTTGTGTCTCGCTTCGCTCGCCATTGAAATAAATAAAATAGTCCGTGTTGCACAGGCAGCTGTTAATTGTGGAAAGGCCTTTGCAATTTACAGGTGTTACATAAATCGCTAGGACTTGAAAATCTACCAGTACTCTGAAGTCAGTGAAGTACTCCAAAATGTGTAGATGAATGCTTCAGGGCCCATGTTTTATGAATCGTGGTATTTATAGACCTTGTGCTTTGTCAGGAAATGGCATGAACTTGAACTGCTGTTGTTAAACTTGACACGGTTTTGGATCAACATATTCACATATTGAGACTCAGTTATAAGCCCAGACTTGATTCTGCTTGGGGGACCGGTTAGTGTTTTCTACCAGGTCTCGTGCCAACTGAGTGCTGTCACTGAAACCGGCTTGTTGTTCACAAGGTAATTGTGGCAAAAACACGCAAGGGCTCTTCCTTTCTCTCGGGATGACTTTCACGTCAGATCTGTGTAGCTTGTGAGTCCAGCTGGTGTCCTGCCACTCTGCTTGTGACGTGAAATCAAGCAGCATTATCGGCCCTTTCATATGACCACCGTCGGTGCCCAGCTGGGTGTTCGTTGCCAATAGCCGAGCTGGCCGTGCCAGCCGTGGTACTAAACCAGGGTTTTGTCGGCAGAGCCGGCAGGGATGTGCAGTTGTAGCTGATGTCGGCCCATCCGCTCTCACCCCGCTCTGCTGCAGAACGTAGCAATTGCTACGCAGCTGTAGATTCGTCTCTGCTGTAGCTACTGATCAGCCCATCGGCGAGGCGAACGTCCGTTCCCTTTGATCCGTTGAGAGGAGTAGGCAGCGTGAAGACAGGAGGGGGGCATTGGCAAAATTGCTGCTTTTTCCGGGGGGTTGGTGGGCCCCTGGCAAAGATGCTTGAGGGCGAAGGGAAGGGACGCTTGAAGAGGCTGGGTGCAGAGGAAAGACGAGCCGACGGCAGGGGAGGGGGAGAACTAGCATTTGTGCACAGCGTAGCTTACAAAGAAAGCACGTCGCACACGATGCAGGGGCGTGCAGAGGAGAAAAGAAATCGGAGAGAAGCTGTGGAAAAAGAAATGGGAGAGAGGCCAGCTGCACTGCACAGCTCCAGATTGAAAACAAAGAAAGAGGAGCAGAGTGGCGTGCCTGGGAAGAGGAAATAAAGCAGCACTTTGAGCCTCCAAATTACTGACTCAAACATTTCCAGAAGAGGGAAGAAGGGATTGGTTTTTTGTTTTTGTTTTTCGGGGGTTTTTTGCTCTGGTACTAATGAAAAGTAGGTGCATGTACAACCAGGTTGGAAAGGCGTCTTTCCTTGGTTTGTGGTCCTTGCTTAAAGTGCAGACATATCTGAGGAATCATACTTGCGTTGGTATTTTTAACGCCTACCGTTTACAGGGTTTTTACCTTCTTCACTTTCCAGTCCTTATGACTTATTTATAATTGACTGTTGCTTGTTTGGTTTTTGTAGTTGAACCTTAGTCTCGTTTCTGTCGCTGTTCTAGTACTCGGTTTCAAATTGGGTTCGCCCTTAAGTATTTCTGTACTTTTTTCCTTTTTTGGAAGACTGTTCCCAAATACTTCATTTATGGTGGCACTTGAAGGCCACTCTCTTATGGCAAGCCATCTCCAACGTAAGTCTCATCCAACCCCAGAAAGCCACGACTGTACCTGCCTACCTCTTCTCTGGGAAGCGAGAGGACACGGCTTCGTCCTAACGCCGTCTCCTGCCGCCTGAGCATTGTCCCTCCCCAACCTGATGAGAGAGGGGTAAGGGTTTGCTTGAGACCTGCCGATACTAGAGGATGGCGTCTTCTGGTTTCTTCCCAAGATCGTTCTGCCTTTCTTCTGATGGGGACTTGATTATTCACTTGTCCATGGGAGCAGGGAGGTACTCAAGCCCCAGGTATCCTGGTGCCTTGTGCTGGGTGTGTAGTGCAACAAATATTTGAGGATCGATCCATTTTGATAAAATGTGATAACTCAGTGGGTTCAGCTCCTACTGAGCAGCTGTCCACATCATAGAAAATACCACCACGGCTGGTGGAGAAATCAAGGATGGGGAGATGCTACTTTCCTCCTCCAATCGTTTCGGATCAGAGTTGATAGTGGGTCTATTTGTGGGTCTTTTCATTGTGTGTTGGTGTTTTTTGCAAGCCAATACAAACCTTGATAAATATGTGAACAACATCTCTCTCAATTCTGTTCCTCCCATTCTTTCAGTTTTGAAGTAATTCTGTATTTACATCCTTCCATCAGGGTCCTGTGTCTTTGCCCAAATATCATCTATACTACATTTAAAATACAGAACTGGGAAAAAGAAGTATTGGTGCTGGTAGTTCGGGGGGGGTATTAACATTTCTTTTTCGAGCCTGACTTTGCCTTCAAGAAACAAGTGCCTACAACTGTTTGCAGTGTAATGGTAGCCGCAGTTTTACAGGAAGTTACTGGTCACCTAATCTCTTTCCAGATAAGCTAATTAGGATGGTTTGGGGGTGTGGGGGGAGGAGAGCAGGATTTAACCAGGTGCAGAACAATGCTCCTGCATTCTGACTCTTGTACAAGGCTGTGAGATGTGTGGGTTGCTACAGTGAGTTTTGGGAAGGGCGAACTTTCTCTAGGGAGAAAAATCTGCAAAGAAAAAAATGCCTGTTGTCTAAAGACAAGGCTGAATCCCCTGTTTGCTTTTGATCTACAGGTCAGAGTGTGGCCAGATCACTATTCTCCATGTGCCTCCTCTTGGCCGAGGACAAAGCTACGGCAGTTCTGCCTGAGTTTCCCCAGCAGCATGTCGCATTGGCTCTGGCTTCTGGCTCAGCTGTCCTGACAGATCACTACAAACAATCGACCCCCTCCACTTTCCGCCAGCAGAGCCGAGACCCAAAGTTACAGTGCCAAAACAAATATGAAATGAAGGATCCTTTATCCCTGCTAGGCTTCATTCTGGGCTCTGGGTAAGTTATTCATCTGTCCGGGCTCAACCCTGGGAACAACCCCTCGGCTCGAGAAGGCTGGTGGGGGTGGGTGGGACACCGGGTTGAAGGGCAGGGGAAGGAAAATTTAGAGATGGGTAGGGGTCTGTCAGCTCATCTCTTTTCTCTCCAATGTGTACGCCAGGAGCTGGGGGGCTGTGTCCTTCCTCAGCCCCCCTGCAGGCCAACAACCATCTGTGCCCCCCTGGGGTTTGTCTGAGCTCCTCTCCAGCTCTCTTACGTGTGTGCAAAGAGCCCTGCTCCTCCTGCCTCTCTCCCTGTCCCCGTGCCCAGGTGAGCCAGCATTTTGAGGCCCCATCCCTCTGGAGGGATCTTAAAATGCCTCTCCCTGTGCCCCGGCGAGCTGGCTTTTTAGGGCAGACCTGCCCCGCTGCGCGGAGCAGAGACCAGGAACATTGGAGGCGAGCAGGGCCGAGGCTGGGGGAGGAGCAGGCCTGCTTGATGCCTACCCCAAGCTCTCAAACGGTGGCAGTGGGAGGAGGCATAAGAACAGCTACCGAGATGAATGGAGCAGTTAATATATCTCCGAGCGATTGTTTCCGGCTGCATTCATCTCCATGGGGTGTCCTCATTCAGCTGCTGAACATCTCACAGAGATGAATGAACCACTTCACACCTATCTGAGCCTCCTGTGCCACAGATGGATCTGTAGAGCTCTTTTGTTCATCTCCCCCATCTTCCCTTTCTAAAAAATCCCCCCCCTTCCCACATTATCCTGCACTGAGGATTTGGATGCAGCAGGGTTGTAGATGGTGATAAATTTAATATATGACTAGCACAGCATTGTACTGCCACTTGTCCATCCTTACAGTAACAGACCTCTCCCAACCCGCTTCGCTGCTGCCAATCTCCTGGGCAGGGGGAGAGCCCTGTGCTCTCGTACCGGGCGCTCGGATGAGATGTAGTGGCTGTTCCAGGTACACGTGTGCAGCCCATGCTATTGGTCACGTATGAAGGGTGGGGTTTTTACCCAGCTCCTCCTGACTCTGCTACAGCTTGGCACAGTCCTCAGACTAGTCCCTGGGCCGCCTTGTACTGCAATCAGAGCTCTGCCAGCCTGTCTTGGTGAACTTCTGCCAGTCGCCGTTCAATACCACGCTACTAGCGAGGTAAATGCAGGTGAGCATATGCAGCGAATTCCCAGCTCCAAGGGGGCAGAGTTAAGGTGATGTCGGTGTATTCTTCAGCATTGCCTTTCCTCCGTGTCTGGAGTGTGAGTGGCGTTGAATGCTGTGTTGCCCCTGCCAGGGCAGTGGCAACTCCATGATATTGCAGTCCTTTGTTAGCTGGGCTTTGGAGGGGATGTTCCAGCAAGGAATAGGGCAGCTCATCCCCCAGTAAAGAAGCTATGGTACCAGTCTGTCCGTAGGCTCACTGGCCTCACTTTGCTGTTTTACTCCCTATTCACATCAGAAAGATTTTCTCCATAATCATACATTTATAATGAAACTGAGATTCACAGTATAACACATTGATCACTTAAATACACCAGGTGAACCAGATTTAATCCACCAGTTTGCCACCCGTGCAATGCCAAAGAAAGTAACCAAAAGACCGGCACGTGTTTAAATAGCCAGTCTAGGCAATAGTCTGTGGTTTGAGTCAAATCTCCCCCTGCTGCATCATTATTTAATATTCCCCACTGGCTTTGTGGAGTTGTGCTTCTTAACCAGCTACAAGATCCACACTCCTGACGTGTGGTGGCCCGGTTTTCTTTCTTTCCTTCTTTTTTTTCCCCCTTGGTGCCCTCTGATCCATACGATAGCACTTGAATCGCTCTACACCAAATTCACCTAATGTCTTTGCACAGGTTTAGCATGTGAAGCACTTGGAGCCAAGTGGAACGGGAACTCTCGTTCCTGAGACATGAAAAGGCAGATGGGATATTATCTCACTGAAATTTATTTCTTCCACATTATTTTATGGGCTAGAAAATGAATACAGTTCTGGCAGGTCTATCAACTGAAAAGAATTGCACAAGCTAGTTCCTACTTGGCCAAGTGTTATTTAAACACTTAGACTCTGGGAGAACTTCAGGGGACTGATCAGTGCCCCAGCTGCCTTTCCTTCAGGGCAAGTGTCTAAAGCAGAACAAGTCCCTTCTGGAACCAGCTAGCTGGAAAATGAACACACCACCCGGAAGACGGGTGCATAGCAAGCCTGGAGGAGAAATGCTTTTGCCTGTTTGGGGGAACAAATGCAAGGTTTAGAGCATAATTTGGTGGAGGCACACTTGTGCAAGACAGAAGGAAGAAACCTGATCAAAGCAGCTGACAGCCAAGGAGAAAGCAGAATGAGTACAAGATTGTGGCCCTGAGAAAAAGCCTAGAGAGATTTTTGGGGGGGGCTGAGACTTGACTGAAAGGCTGCGAGCAAAGAGACTGTTTGCTTTTCCAGAGTCCTGTTGTGTTAGTGGAAACTGGACTTTGTGTTCTTTGTAAATAAGTAGGAATGCCTCAAAAATACCTGGCTTCAGTATCAATTTCTATCCCTCGTCAAGAAAAATTTGCAGGACTTTGAAAATTAGCTAACCCCTGGGGTCCAAAAAAAAAAGAGTCAAAATGATGTGCTATCATTTACTGAACATGAATCATGCTAACAATTGCATCATACACAAAGTTATATATTTTGTTGTGCATTGAATGGTATATACAATATAACGTGCATTTAATATACTGTGCATGTGTTAAAGCTATTTCTTGTATGCACTAAACATAAAGATGTTGAATCTGTCTCTCTAAAAGGACACATGTAGCTTAAAACATTTTAGTGACATAATTTTATAGATATTCCTGAATGTGAGAGACTTTTTAGTATCTGACATCTATTTTCTATAAACCATATTTCAGATTGAACATTTCCACCCCTCCTCTGCCCCACTGATAACTTGACAAGCGCAACATCTGTGAGTGGATGTCGGGCGCTTTCAGAATTGTATATGCAAGTCCTAGCTTAGTGCACATGGCTTTTGTATTAATTTTGGCCAGAATGATCTATCCCACATATCTGAATGTTATTTATATGTTGTTCAAATCAGATACCTTATTTAAATGTATTTGTTTAAAAAAAAATGACCAACACCTTAAATTTTAAAATAATTGATGCCAAAGCCTAAACACATTACAAATTAAAATATGCTGCAGTGAGTCTTTTTTAATGACTTAAGTGGTGCCACTTTTTTTAATTAGTGAAGGTTTACGCAGCCTAAACATTTAAAGGTGCTTTCTAAGTTGATCTTTCATAGATGGGTCATACTGTCACATACTACACTGAATAAATGTTACACGCTTTTACATAAGGGATTGTTGAAGTTGGGACCAGGCAGGTTTTCTGGGGAAACGCGTGTTTGGGTCCGGCATCTTTGACGCAATCCTGTCTGTTTACAAAGACTGTACAGAGGCCAGAAGACACTTGGTGCTGAAGGGGAGGCACATATGAAAATCCCACATGGTGCCTATCTGAATTTTCAAAATACCTTTGAAGATGTAGTCCATGGTGACCAGAAACATCTGTCCGCTTATTCGCTATGGTTTGTTTACTCAATCAGCTAGTTTTACATGCAAAAGAGATTTAATTAACTTGCTTTCTTCATTATGTATCTTATTATTTTAGGTTTGTTTATATTTAGATGAGCCACATTTTAAAATTAGTTGTATTTAGGTCTATTTTTATTTAATTCTGATTTCTATCCACATACAACTTGACATAAATCCTGAGCGAAAAAATTCAGAAATCCAACATTAGTAAATAAGAAGGGAGTCATTCACGATTTTCTAATGTATGAAAGTAAAAATTAAGGGTCTGAATAAATAGGTGAATTAAGCTAGATTTTACTCAAGCATGAATTAAATGTATACAGCTATACACTCAGAAGAAGTAGGAGGCCTCAGTGTAAGGGCTACATTTATGTGCGTGTCTTTAGGACAATGCCAGAGAAGCACACATGCAAAACGAGATCAAAATCAGTGATTGAAACAACAGTTTCCTGCTGGCTGGTTGGAATCTCTTTGATTTTTAGCTCATTCCACTCTGTGTGAGTGTATTTTATGCTCTGAATTCAGACAGATCCTGCCAGACCCGTGACAGACCTTGGACAATTTGTCCATACAATAGGAAAAATGCGTGATCTGACCAATCAAACTTGGAACTGTTTGAAACATAATGGAAACTGCAGTTGCCTGCGTATTTTCATGTTTAAGGTGACTTCAGTGCTAATGGAAAGTACTGGATTGACAGCTTTTGTCAATGAAATGCACTCTTTTACTACCGGTTAGATTGATTTGTGGGTCAGTAAGGGTAAGTGGAATTCCCCATCCTGGCCCGGTGTTGTCTCAAACTCCACATGCTGCAGTCCCACGACCTTGGGGGAGAGAGGAGTTTGAAAGTCTTTGCACCCATTCAATCCTTGTCCTCTGTTAAAATGGCCAGTTAGGCCTTCACACAACAGATGCATCGTCACGGAGAAGTGCGCTGGTTGGACCAATCCCATGTCCCACTGACCTTAAAGTTTTATGCGTCTTGTAGTAAATCCCAGTCTGATCTAGATTTAAACTGGGTCTGTATCGCAATCCAGAGAACCAAGTATTTAAAGGAAAATCCATCACTTCTTACTTTTTATATTTATTGCTGGCAGGTTTTTAAGTGGAGACGCACTCTCCGTAGAATGGTAACACCTACAATTTCTCCCATCGCCGTTGTTTTTTTATTTCAGCACTTCATGGTACATATCTAACAAATAAACCTGCTCTTTTTCCATGTGGAAACTAGCACAGTACATGCAATTGCTATGAAATGACATCCAGCTTGGGTGCTTTGTCCCATAGATAACCCGTTGTAAGAGAAGAGCTGATGTAGTCCCGTGGCTGGGCATGTGGACTGACGGAGAGGAAACAGCCTCCTTCCTGAATACACCCTGGCCTGGCATGGACACGGTACCAAAAGTGCACTCTCTCCCCACATTTCTCTTACCGTCCTTTGTCTTGTCCGTTACATTCTTCATATCAGAGGCAATTTCTAGGTGTGTATGTGTACAGTGAACAAAACAGTGCTAATAATACATTACATTGTGCTCACTGCCTGTGTGTTATATCTCTTCTTCTCACTCCTTTTGTCTGTCTTGTTCATTTAGATTGGACACCTTGTACCATGCACACCCAGCAAATAATTCAATGTGGCTTTTGAGCACTACTGATACAAGTAATGAACATTAAGGTAATTGGATCTTTTTACAAAAATACAGGTATTTAAAGTTCCAATCCCATAGTGGCTTATGCACATCCTTAATTCAAGCATGTGGATCATTTCACTAATTTAATAGGTGTCTCTTTTTCTTACACTGTATTGTTCCACTTTTTCAAGTTGGAAGGAAGAGTAGATATGCACCTTTTATATACTAACTAAATTGACACTGCACGTATGATGACCTCACATTTTCAGGTTCAACTGTAGGAAAAAAGCAGCCCTTTTTTTTTTCCCCCTGAACATGAATCAGTAGCTACCAGGACCCTGGACTGCTATTGCCTTGGCAAACTCAGGGGAATCAAACAATCAAGGTAAGGACCTGAAGGGTTAAACACAGTAAAAATAGTAAAATAAATGCTGCATTGAAAAATGTGACTTGGTGTTTTTTATTACACTCACAAAAATTCTGCAAGCACAGAAGTCGAGACTGTAAAACGCCTCACTGTAGGTCACCCCCACATATTAATCAAATGCGACTTTTATAGAGTTCCTTTAAGTTTGTGCATCGTCTGCAGGGTTGGGTCCTGAAATCATCTATGTTCATAAAAGAAAACCGCCCAAGAATGATCAGTACAAGTAAGTTTAAAGGTTTACTTCAGAAAGAAAAATTAAGTGTGTGTTTGTCTTCTCATTTTAGTGCAAGTTGATAATGTGAGTATATAGCAGATGGCATCTGTTGCTATTTCTTATTATAGTTTTGTGTACAAAAGACATTTACAAGTGCATCACCTTGTTGGTTAATTAAAGGGAGAGATTTTTCTATTAGAAATCTCATGGCAAGCCACAGTTTTTCATTAATTTCCAGCGTTACATGGCTGGGAGATTGAACATGACCATAGCTTTCAAGGATGCTGCAAATAGAAAAGTGGTACTTGCAAGGAGAGTTTTTGTCAAATCTCTTCATATTAAAAATGTATATCTAGGTTCTCAGACATTACTCATCAATGTGTTACCTAGAGTCTGGAAGTAATGTTTTTAATGTTTTCTTAAATGGCAGCTAGAAGGGGAGGGTGACAGGAATTCTTAAGAGGCAGTGTACCGGGCAAATACAGATCAGAGCTAAATCATGTCTAAACATTTCTGCTGATAGGGTACTAACATGAATTTTCTGGACAAGATGGGTAAGGGTTTCCTCTTCTTTCTCTCCCTCCATCCCCCTGATAAATATGCAGCCAAATCCTGATAGAGTTTCCTTCCACTAAGCATGCTGTAGCATAGCTGTGTATCCCAGGCTTAAGGGCAAAAATCCTTGTTCGCAAGGGCACCCTTTTCTTATCGTTATGTTAAAAAGTGTCTATAATGTCACTTTGATCCTAGCATCGAAGGGGTCCAATCTGAATGGACAGTACGAACGCTGTAGTAAGCAGAACTTTGTTATATCCATTCATGAATTGTCGAGCAACACCAATTTACCATAATTTGGTAACTGGTGTTTGTTGTAACAAAAGTAGAATATAGACAAAACCATTTACTTACTGCTAATGATAGGTTCTTGATCTTACTGGAGTGATTGTAAGTCTTGATATGCTTATTGCCTCACAATCTGCAAATGAATAAAACTGGAGCTCAAATGCTCTGGTGCCAGGCCTGCTATAGATGCCAGAGAGAGAAATGGGATAAATGTCCTTAAAGTTGTTGTTAATTATATTTGAGTTGTGTTTAATAAAGGGCCTGCAACTGCTCCCACTGAAGTCAATGGCAATACTCCTGTTGCCTTAAATAATCCAGAATCAGTCCATGATTCAGGAGTGTGTATAGGATTTAAATGCATCACGGGAAACGGTAACAGGGCAGTGTGGTGCAGCTTGGGGAGCTGAGGGTGTGTGCGGGTGGGGGTGCAGACACGTAGCACGTCTGCACAGCGTGCAGTGCTGTGGCCCATGCCTCACCTGGGGCAGCTGACATGGCCTATGCCCCCCAGTAGTGCAGCCCTGGGGGGTCTCCCCAAAAGCAGACAGCCCTGTACTATAATATGGTAGTCTTAAATACCGATTCACACAAAATAAGCCCACTTATTTCAAGAGGAGACTAGACAGTCACCTGACCCCCAGTTCTCTTTTCTGCTCCGTGCAGGGGGCTGCACCCAATGATCTTCCAAGGTCCCTTCTGGCCTGACGAGCTGTGAAAAGGAAAAGAGGGATTCGCTGTAAGCTCAGAGAGGGTGCGTTTCATAAAACTTTGGCAAAAAAGGAAACAGTTGCTGTGGAATTTAATTAAAAGCCCATAACACCGTAATTCCAGAAGCAGACGTGACCGAACGTATTTAACCTCTATCCATTATTTCAGCTGGGTGCCCAGCGCAGACCTTTTAAAGGTCTAATCAGCCATGTGCTGAGATGTTCTTCTTCAGTGCGGAAAGTCTCCTGCAAGATGTTTGGGGCATGGATAAGCCCACAGGTTAATAAGATTTTATTTCTGAGAGACAGAAATACATTTCAAGGTCCGTGCCGCTTTTTACTCAAAGGAATAAAAGCGGATCGGCAGGAACTGAGTCGCCTTGAGCATCTTATCCCGCAGCTTCTAGCTGGGTGCGGGTAGGTGGCTGTCATCTCTCTGCTGCCTGTCCCTCTACAAAAGGCAGCTGGGCGAGCGCTGAGCCAGGGCGGCGTTTCTCACGCAGCCTGCAAGGACACCTAGTGACACAACCGCGCAGGGGAGGCAGAAACCTCACCGCCGTGTCACAAGGGTCGAGAGGAGAAGCCGCTTCCTGCAGCCACACAGGCGAGCGGAGGGAGGAGCTGGCAGGGGGGCGCGGGGGCTTTTGCAGAGGCCGACCTTCGCTGCACGCCAGAGTGGCAGGCTGGGCCCTGTCCCACGACCCGCACTCCCCCCAGCAGGGAGAGAAAAGCGCGGTGCGGAAGGAAATGGGGTCAGGCGCTGGAGGGAAGCAGGGCCCCCAGGCAGGGTGGGCCGAGCAGGGGTAGGGGGGATCCCTTCCTGCGCTGAGCACTGCGGGAGCAGCTCCCCCTGTGCCGGGCCGGGGCAGAAGGCAACCCCCAGTCGGCGCAGGGAGCCCTGCCCGCGCCTTGCGGCGGCGGCTCCCTGTGCCCTGCCCGCGGCGCGACGGCTTCGCACGT
>NW_017728921.1:2479029-2519268 GCF_001723895.1 Crocodylus porosus | reverse complement strand
GCCGCAGCCAATCCGCTGCGGGGCGGGGCCGTCCCCTCAGCCGCCGCCTTGCCGCGCTGCCGCCTCATGGCGGCCCGCCTGAAGCTAGTGGTCGTGGGCGACGGCGGCTGCGGCAAGACCTCGCTGCTGCTGGTCTACGCCGAGGGCGCCTTCCCCGAGGTGAGCCGCGCCCCCGGGGCCGGGCACCACAGAGGGGCCGGAACGGGCGGGGGGCGGGTGACAGCACAAGGGGCAATGGGCTCGGACTGCAGCGAGGAAGGTTGAGGCTGGAGACTGATCCCCGCGTTTCCTCGCGCACAGCGCTACGCCCCGTCCGTGTTCGAGAAGTACAGCACCACGGTCCAGGTGGGCAGCAAGACGGTCGCCCTCGACTTGTACGACACCGCAGGTGAGGCAGTCGCCACCTGGCGGGGGGGGTCGGGGGGCTGTCGTCTCAGCGCTGGAGGGGGCAGCGACTCGGGTCGGGCTCCACGATCCTCATTTCCACGCTTGACCAGGCTGGGCCGATGGCAAAGCTCGTTTCGGGTCAGTTTGTTCCATTTAAGCATAGTGCTTTGCGTTCACGTTGAAATTTCAGAGAGGCCCAAACGCCCCGAAATAATGAAATCACGGCTGTTGCGACTAGTGAAAAGACTGTTGCTGCCTAAATGAATTTGCATTTTTATTCATGGATTTGTTCTTAATGGTACAGTCGACGAGGGAAGTGGCACTTAATAGCGAAATATATCTGAAGGTATTAAAAATCCAGTGCCCGGAAGCAAAATGTAATGTAATCAGCCAGGAAAATGCGTTAATTTCCTACCATGTGTAATCAAAAACAATGAAAGAGGTTTTTAAAAAACCCATTAGTGTTCAAATTAGAAAGCCCCGAGTGCTAAATGTATTTGCAAACTTTGATAGGTTTGGGTTTTTTTGTGGTTTCCTCTCGGGGATCCGTGGAACGGTTTGTATTCGATTTACGGGGTCAGCGAATCTTGCTCGTCCAGTCGCGTTCGTAAGAGCCTCAACATTTCAGACAGCGCGAGCTGGGAAATTGAGTGGAGTTCTCCCAATATACACGTGTGTGATGAAAAGGTGAATTTGGGCCACTAAGGGGATTGTTGTTATTTATACTAGTGCATTTGTGCTTTTGAATCCACTGTAAGGCATTTGAATCATCTTTTAGTGGTACCCTTTGATAGAGAAATTATCTTTACAGGAAACTTTTTATCCAGTGCAGTAAGGTCTTAATTGCCCACATTTCTCTTAAGAAATTCCTCTGTGCTTAATAACAAGAGCATCAAGAAACAAAATGATACAGATAGTATGTGCCCTACTGTGCAGCAGGCTCTCTTTATTGAGTGTTACACTCTGGAGTTAAATACCTAAGTTATATCTCAAAAGGGATCTTCTTTTTTTCTTGAAAAAATGCATCTGAAGAGGTGGTGCCATCATCCTCCCTTTTGTTGCTAGAGCCCTTGCCCCCACCACATGGCAGGCTCTGACTCAGGCCTCCTCTGCATGAGAGTTTAAACTCAGTCTCCCACTTTGCAGGTGAGTGCCCGAAATGGCAGGCTGCTCTGGGTTTGGGGCAGGCTCTGCCCCTCCCATCAAAGCTTGTTCCACTTTGCTGAAAAGAATTCAAGATTCACAAGATTAATTGGATCAGAGAGGAGGAAAGAGACTGATCGTGACTCTCTAGCCTATTGGGTAGGGACAAGCCCTGGATGTTGTGATCCACCCTCACAGATCTGCTTGTTAAGATTGTCCCCCCAAGTTGAACAGCCTGGCCCATCAGATTCACCTTTCCTGAACTTTGTCGTTTACTTCACATAAGATGCGTCTACATGTGCTCCCCCCTGTACCATTTAGTACTAACTGCGCGGTCCTGGCGGCACAACCCTACTGCACAGCAGCTCGTTACTACGCAGTAGCATCGGCATCGCAGTTTGTGCCTGCCGACACTTTGTTGCCATAGTGTCTCGTGGAGATGTGCCCAGTATGTCCAGTCCTCTTCTAACAGGCAAAACTCCAATTGATTTCTTCATGTGCAGGTTTGAGGACAAGAATTGTGTCTCTCATCTTGCAAATCTTGATAGTGCCATACAAGAAGTAGGTTTAAAAAACCTTTTCAGTAGAACAGAACCGTATCAGAGAATGACGTTTGATCTTCTGAAAAGTAAATGCCGAGGTATTTGTTTTCAGACAGGAGATGTTATTACATGATCACTGTTCCATTACATTGATTTTATTTCTGTCATATCCTACAACGAAGGGATGCTAAATCATTTCATCAGATGAATGTAGATGCACCACAGTGGCAGCTGTGTCTGGTAGAATTATGGAAATGCTGCATTTCTGTTGGCGCAGAGAGAGGAACAAGTGCAGGCCACAACCCAGTGGAAATCAGCTTAGTCATAAAAGTAAAATGATTTGAAAGCATAGTATATTGGCTGCAGTTTATGAAAAAAGAAGTTGATTGTTTGGGCTCTTGAGTTTTAATTTTATCCCGGTCATGCTGCCATCTGACTAGCTGACCCAGTTACTACTTGCATACTGGTCTACATTTTCAAGAGTGCCAAGTGATTATGGGATGCCCCCTTTTTCAGTACCCAACCTGAGGCCACTCAAGGGTCTCGTTTTTACAGGCAAGATACTCAGCAGGTCATCAGCCTACTAAGCTCATTCAAGACGGGTGTCCAGTCTCACCTGATAACTTTTGAAAATTCTCCTTGATGCATTTTATTATGATTGGGGCATCTATAGGTATGCCATTTTGTAAGCTGCATTAGTAAAGTTAAACTGTCTTTCTTAGCTATTTATATGGCCCCATGGCTGTCATATCTGAGTGCTTCACAATCTTTAATGCATTTATTCATAACAACACTACCATGACGTATGGAAGTACCATCTGTAACAAAGGGATAAGGCATAGAGAGCCTAAGTGACTTGCTCTGGAAATTGACCTAACCATTGGACAGTTCTTCCCTTTAAATTGTCTCAAAGCCAGTAGGAAAGTCCTTCCAGATACAGACTGAACAGTGTCAGTGGCCTGTTTTGAATAGCAATGAGCTGAATTAATGTCTGGGGCTTACATGTGCAAACTTACTCACTCTTGGAGTTTCTTTTCCTATTTATCTCAGATACCTCTGATGTAAAGCATATCAGTGATGATAAACTATTTTTCTGGTATCAGATTAGATCTTTATAATGAACACAATTCCAGAGAAGATGAGAATACACTAAACATACACCATAAATACACTCTATCCATGTGAGAAGGAAAATGTGCCTCATTTTCTATTTAAACTAGTAATTAGGCAATGGGTGACCATTTAATGTCTCTGGAACTGTATTATTACATTTTACATTTACACTGCAGTAGTATGTAGAAGTCCAAGGCAGTTCAAAGACCCGAAGCGTGTATAATTAACATTTTTGTTGCTAAAGAAGAGGTTAACACTTGAAGTGGAGGATGTCAGCCAGTGGGTGTTTTCTCTTTTCAGTATATAAGTGTAGGAAGTGTTTAGCTAACATAAGATTAGTAGGACTTATCTGAAGAAAACCCCCACTCTATTTTAAACATGATGGCTTTAAAATAAACTGTTACTAGGGTCATGGAAGAGCTTGTCTGAAAAGATTCAAATAGTTACAAGAATTTGAGATTGATGAGTCCAGACTCCCTAGATACTTCTGTAAATATGAAAATAGCCAACTTCTGTGTCACAAATGATATCAGGGTCATGATGGGAGATTTCTATCCTGTCCAGTTAAAAAGGAAGATAAATATTGGCATTCAAGTAGTAACTTAAATAATATTGGAGCAGTTTCATTCCTGTATAATGTATTTAAACAAGACGCTGATTTTTTTTTTCTTTAATGAAACAAAACATTGAGACTTAGTAAAAGCTACTTTATAAATAACTACCTAGTTTTGAATATTTCTTTTTCCCCCCTCATCCTTAAGCAGGAGTTAGAAATGCAGAAGCTATTTTGTCTAGCATAGGATGGCAACCAAAGTGCACAACCAGAAAGATACTTTAATAAGAGTCTTAATTTCTTGGAGTGCTTTTCATTTGGAAGGAACTTCACAAAGTTCAAAATCAGTCATCTTGGGGGTGAAGGGCTGCAACTAACAGATGCATACCACAATAGAAGGTGGAAATAATGAAGGAAATCCCCATTTTCCAGCAGTACCATAGAGTGTGAGGGGACCTCAGGTTTTATAGGTGCTTTCCAAGACACCCTTGTACATTAAATTGAGCTGCATGCCTCTCATTCCCTCTGAAAGATGAAGCCTGATTCAACTCTGCCAGCTGTTTCAAGGACTGCATTCTGACCTGATGTTGAGATCTCTAACCTGTTCTCTCGCCCATTGAGAGGAAGACATGACCAGCAGGGTTGTATAGAAATATTAGACCAGGGCTTAGCAATGTTTTTGGCCAGCATGCCAAAAACATCCCCAACCTCAACTTCTAAGATAATGGTGTGCTGGGGGAGGATAGCAGGGGAGCCACAAAGGGCCCGATCCTTTTTGTGGCAGCGCAGCCCCGGCCCCTTCCCTGCCATCCACCCCGAGGCATGCATGCCACGCAAAATGCGTTCACACGCCATGCTCTGGCACCTGTGGTAGGGGTTGCCTACCCCTGTGCTAGAAGTAACATCAGAGGAGAAATATGCCCATGAAATATATTTTCCATGTGTATAATTTTACACAAGCATTTTAGGAATAAGTAAGAATCATAACTTGGACTAACACTGGCTAGAACTTAGATTGTTTACAAGATGCTGTATTATCGCATGCTGCTTGCTCTATGATCGTCCTTATCAGAAATATCTTCCTGCTCTAGCAGGAAGTTAGCGGTCAGTGCACTGTAACCTCCACAGCGTTTGTAATAGCTATTGTTTCTCCTGCAGAAATGCTTTGCAACTACTTACTCAATTAAATCTCCTTTTTGTCCTGTACCTGACAGTCAAGTAAGGAAACATCCAATAGTGCTGATGCTTTCTGCTGTAGTTCAGGATTTAATTTCTGATGCAGGTTTCTCACTCCAAGGCTATCTCTGAGTGCACAGCTTGGTAAAAGGGCATGTTCAGCATCTTATCACTCTGGGTGCCCAGTCTGGCTAATTAAGGAGTGACACTATCAGTCTCCACATGAAGTCCCTTCCAGTTCTGTGCGGCCAGAATGATGATTAGCATCAAGCTTTGAGAAAATTTTTAAATGAAGGCATAGGAGGGCCTGATTTCTTAATGTTTCGGAAGGGCCGGAACATGGACCCAGGAAGAAGAGTCGTGAGAAAAAATGAAAATCTGTAAAATGTTGAGCCACATTTCATGCTTGATTCATCTCTGCCAAAAAGTTAGTTTCCCAAAACTTCCCAAATGGAGTGCTGGAAATATAGTCTCAACAAATTTGCAGTAACTCTAAAACCTTGACTAACAAAATAAAAATTTAGGTTTTTTCCTTTAACTTCGTAGGTTCTTCGTTATATGATTACATTTCCATTTTAATAGGAAATGTGCCTCATTTGAGACAGCACATTGGCTTGACCTTTGGAGTGACATGCAGTGTCCCAACTACGTGAAGGGAGAAAATCTCTTCCAGGTTGGCAGCAATGGACAACACTAATTGTGAGACGAAGAACAGCACTCCTGCCTGTAGTCATAGGATGCCATTGATAATTAGCTTTACATAAATATTTTTTTGTCTTTCCTGTCAACAGTAGTCCCAGAGGAAGTTTTCCACTCTGAGAGTATCCTATTTGTAACTATACATGGCTTTTCTAATTAAAGTATCCAGGAAATCTGAAAAGAAGTTTCTTTTTCTCTCCCCTGCCTGCTTAGTCTTTTCAGCATATTATGAAATACAGGCAATACATTTCAAACTGATAAAATAAAACACTTCATTACACAGTGCATGAAGACTCTAGAACTCACTGCCCTAAGATATTTATGAAGGAGCAAGCTTACCAGGATTCACATATTCGTAAGAATGGCATAAACTGCAGTAACACCAACCAGGATTAAAATGCATGAGGCAGGCAAGGCTCTTTGGGTAGATGTGATATCTTTTATTAGACTAACTCCATAGCTTTGCAACCTTTCGGGCACAAACATCCTTCATCAGGCATAGGGAGACTGCTGGTGTTCTGTGTTCTCCAGTGAATATATGAGAGAGAAACTTTCACCCTTTGGGACAGAAGCTAGGCATTAATTAGGTAGTGTTGGAAAGAAGTATTCCTGTTGGGCAGGTTATTATATAATTGTCTGTTCTGGGAGTTTAATGCCCTCCTTTGAGAGCCGACTGGATGAATCTGTGTGTGACGTGGTACATAGGTTTCCAGAGAGGCCTGATGGCAAGTATCATGCTGCGTGTAAGGGACAGTTTTCATTCTGTCCCCTTGCAGAGGAGCAGAGCAGCTATTGCATCAAGGGTCTGTCTGGACCAATGTGTGGACTGAGCAATTCATAGGCTGGGTCACTTTCCCTTTTTGGCAGTTTCACTAGTGAGAGAAACAACTCATGGCATAATTTCCTCCTCCGTTTCCCTTTTGCCATCAGCTTGTGGCATATTGAGTTAGTTGACATTCAGGGCAAGCATGAAGTCTTTGTCAAGAAAAAGGGGACCTCACGGAAAGGTACATAACAAATGAAACAGTGAGTTGGTTATAGGCACAGAGATGCAGGAAAGTAATGTTAACTATTTATTGTAACATTTATTGTAAAATAAATTTTGAAAATTTTTAAAGAAATAGTGTAAAATATATTAGTGATGTCTTAAAAAAACAACTTAGTCATATTTTCTCCCTTTAATTCAGAGCAGCCAAAGGGGAGATTCACAGTCTCATAATTTGACATTGTTTTGTCTCTTTCATTTAACAGTGAAAGGAGAACTGAAATGGATACACAAGACTGATCACATGTAATCAAGGATTTTGCATGTGAGCTCAATGGCCATTTCTGTTCAATCCTATAACTTTGTTTTAGTTGGTCTTGCAGACCTCTTTTTAAATCCATGCTGAAGAAACTTTGAGCACCATCTGTGTAGTATTACTAAGCAAGAATGTGTTCTCTCTCAGCCCTTTACAGCTAGGCCTCCATTTTATCATTGGGACTTGCCCTCCATCGTGAGGTCAAATCTTTGATGAGGTTTTGTGCAAGGGAGGAGGGCAAAAATATGGTGCTTCTGCCATTTTGACAAATTCTTACAGTTGTGCTTATGGGAAAAGAAAAGAAAGACATGTATAGCTTGCGTTGTAGCTAATCAAACCAAGAGTAATTTAAGAGCCCAGATCATGGTTCCTTAAATAACATGTAAATAATAGCTTCTTGCCAAACACAGGCACTGCAAACAAACCAAAAGTCACAATCATGTCATTATTGTTCATTGGTTTAAGTTAAAGAATGACAGTGGTACACGGTACACAAGCCACCTCTGACATCAATTTGCTGAGGGTAGATTTGAAATGTGAGGAATGTGAGATTGTTTAATTTGTGATGTCAATTTGTTGCTGTATTTTCCCTAAACCTAATCCTCTCTGCCTCAGGATATTATTTGTACTTGATCAGTCTGGATCACATGGGCCCAGATCAAAGATATTTAGGTGTCTAACTCATCAAAATAAGCAAGAGTTAAGAGCCTGAATACTAGTGAGGATTTGGGACATGGTGTCCTGAAGCAGTTAGCTACTGCTCTGGATCCCTGTTCCCAGAATGCTTGTGACTGTACTGATTCTGGCAGGTGAATATGGTAACCAGCCAACAGGTTCACTGCAGCACGCACACTTCTGTAAAAATAAACTAGTCATCTGGAGCCAAAAAATATTTAGTTGGCACTCAGAGGACTTTTGAGGATTTGCTTTTTCTGTGCTCTGCATTTGGCATTCTAGACATGTGAGAACTGCAGAGGAACAGTTTGCTGCTGTGCAAATGTACATTTCCTCTTGTCCTCAGAGTTATTTTCTCAGTTTACAATTAAAAATAATGATGTGGTTCTTCTCTGCCTACCTAGGTCAGCTTAGACTAGGCAGATGAAGCCACAAAGGACTGGTGCATATGTTCCGCTGCTGACTTTCAGAGTCACATTAGTTTCACTTGCAAAAAAGGGCATCTCCATCATGGTTACCTGACAGAGCGTGTTCTTCATACCCTAACTCCAGCGAGACTGTCAAGGCGTATTAAAGAACATTCATCTATCTGCTTCACAAATCACCAGTGTTACTGCAAAGTGACAGCAAACAAGTTGAGAAGCTGGAGTGGTTACCATCAGTGATTGAGTCACCGTAGAAGATAGCTTGATTTCGTAAAGCGACCTTTGGAGGCTCAGAGCAAAACATGTAAGAGTAAAAACAGTGTGCATGCAAATCAACACATACTGATAGTGCTTTACAACTAAACTTCCTTTTTTTCCCTCTTGATGTGTTTAAATGACATTTCCCAGAAACTGCAGCACATCTATTGCAAACAAGTAGGTGGCTTTTGGAGAATGAGACAAAGTCATTTTACATTCTATAAATGCAGCAGAGAGCAAGGCAACCCTTAATTGTTTATTTCTGGATTAAAAGTTTAAGGGTTCAACCCTGCCTTGTTTTGCAGGCATCCGGTGACGTATTGAGAGTAAGAGCTCTCAGCATGGCATAGACCTGGGTCCTACCTCAGTATCCCCTGATGCAAATAGCTATGGCAAGATGAGTGATAGGGTTTTCAGTGGGGATCTCCCATACATGATACCTCATTAACTGGCACCAAGGGATTATATATAGGAGATGGAAAATTCGTATTTTCTAGAGAGAGGTTGGATTTCCTGCATCTGAAGCTCCCTTTACAACACCATGATTGGAATCAAGTTACAGGATTTAATGGAACTTGAATCGTCTCTGTCTTGACCCCAGCTGACTTCCTGCCCTTGGGCAGGGGGCTGGACCCGATGATCTTGCGAGGTCCCTTCAAGCCCTAATGTCTTTGAACCTATGAACAGCACCAGGCACATCCTCTGCTCAGTAAATACTGGCATTCCTGACTCGCTTTTTGAACAGTCTGTTTCACAGACACGTGGCCGGGGGGGGCGTGGAACGATGGGGGACAGCACTGAACTTGTTAAGGAAGTCTTCTGCTGGCTGCTTAAATGTCAGCTGGTGTCTCCAGGAAAACATGGCATTGAAATGTTGGCCTTTGAAAACAGGATCTTTGGTTTCTTAAGAGCTTCACTGCTTGAGGGACTTCCTGAAAGGCAGCCTCAGGTGGTCAAAGTGGGGCACCAGGATGCATATCACACTTTGCAGGTGGTATCAGCAGCTACGATCTGTTGCTTAAGTCTGTTTCAGAAATCAGTTAACGTTAGTTCGTGCTGCTGTGTACCTTCTAAAATCCACTCAAGTGTAGATTTAGGTGCTCTTTTAGAAGTAGGCAGGCTGCACAGCATAGTGCTGGGAGACCATGGATTATACCCTATTTGAGGAAAAGTAGTCGCTTGTCATGCTAATCACTTTTTCTTATCTGCCAACCTAGGAGAGAGGCATTGGCTATTTAAAACTTCTTCAGCATCTACCTGGTCCTGCTTTTTCCTTCACTGCCTGTCTGCCTGCATGTCTGAGAGGAGAAAGAGCCTTGTCAAGTCATGAGTAACATAATGAGCAATAAGCTACTGGTCCCAGGCTTCTGCTTTCATAATTTCCCAGAAACCACGTTTCAGATCCTGCAGTACACTGTTTGTACTTGTAGTTGTTTCAAAGTCTTAAAGAATTAGACAAAATAAGCTTTTGTGCTGAGTTTTCCCAGGTCACACGTATCTGCCCTTTTTTACTATTGGATTAATCATTTAAACAATACATTCTTGCCTTTTCAAAATAACAAGATACTCATAATTGAGTTATGTACATTTTCAGTCCACACAATTACTTTTTAAGAAATAAAGACACATTCTTCATGGCCTTGAGATTAGTCTTATTATAATACCTGTTAAAAATGAGTTTCTTTTATCCAAGTCATCATTACTCTTTTTCTGTGTTTCAGGGCAGGAGGATTACGACCGGCTACGGCCACTTTCTTACCAGAATGCAAATGTAGTCTTAATTTGTTATGATGTTATGAGCCCTACCAGCTATGATAATGTTTTAATTAAGGTAAGAGACCTTCCTTCATAATTGTTTGACCCTTTCACATGAAATGTAATATATTAGCTGGGTGCCAGGATAACCCATCTATAAATGTGATGCTTTTGGCAAGCCAAGTCCCCAGTATTATAATGGATAAATTGGTTTATCACCACACATGGACCAATGGGCCTAAACCAGAGGCGGGTGATTATTTTGGGCAGAGGGCTGCTTACTGAGTTTTGGCAAGCCATCAAGGGCCACATGACAGGCAGCCCAGGGTAGATAAATATTAATTTTCTAAATTTTTTAGGGGCCTTGCAGCTCAGACAGAATGGCCTGGCAGGCCGTAACCAGCCCCCAGGCCGCATTTTGCCCACCCCTGGCCTAAACCAAAGTGCTTGGATCTGAACCTCAGCTGCTCCAAGGTTCTGAACTGAGGGCTGGTTTTGTATGTGAAATGAAAAGAGCAAGAAACGATCTAAAAATGAGAGAGCACAGAATGGTAACATTAAATTTTACCTTCTCTCTCTCCAAGCAGTCCCTAGTCCTGGCTTTCAAATGATTTGTGAGCCCCTTCCTGCAAGGCGGGATGGGACATTAGGATGCCCAGCACCTTGTTGGGTAGGATCCGCCATCAGAAAGACAAAGTTCAAGGAGGTACTGCCAGTTTCTGGGTGCTGAGAGAGAATTTACATTTCTAGAATTGTGTGTGGTGGGGAGAGGTCCAATTTACTCTTCAGTGTTTAATGCCTGCCTTCCTTAAAAATGAGAAGTCTTCTTCATGTTGAGTGTTGTCCTCCTATTTCTGGGCCTGCTGCTGTCATGGAGTACTGTAATTGTTACCATAGAGAAGTAAGGCTGGATGGAAAACATATCTGCATGAGCTTTGAACTAGCCAGCTCAAGTAACGGTTAACAACATAGCTTCATCATCAGCACAGAGCTCAGTGTGCCCTAGTCTTTATTTACCCCAGGTCTCAGGCAGATTTTGCAGCTATTTTGCAATTAACATGGTTATATCTATGCAAATGTAGTCACTGACAGGGCTGCAGTTGGTTAGAGAGGAGCCTAATGATCTGTGAAGCCACACTGTCAGACTTTAGGTCCAAAATATGAACTACAGTTGCTTAGAATGATCATAAATTAGGGAGAATTCCATTGTAAATTGTAAATCTGGATTTTTAAAATATAGTTAGTTACAATTCACTGTTCCACTCTTGACTTTAAAGAAAGAAAAATCTATTTTCTTCTTTGTAGATCTTATAAAGAGCTCTGCATTCTTGTTTTCCGCTCTCTCTTCATGAAACACAAATGTCAGTGCTGCAATCATTCCTGCTCCCAGTCTAGAAATAAGAGGACAACACTCAGCATGAAGAGGACTTCTAATTTTTAAGGAAGCCATTAAACACTGAAGAGTGAATTGGCCCGCCCTCCAATTCTAGGAATGTAAAATCGTCAGTGTCTCTTTAACGTATTTAAGCAGTTATCTGCTTCAAGATGGCCCAGTATGATAATGCCAAATGCGTGTGCAACAGAGGCTGGTTTTATTCTAAGTTTAAGCACCTATTTGTATCTGTTGAGTTTAGCATTTCTACTCTTTGTGATACTGCAAAGTTTAGGAGCTTCTGTAACTAAAACCAAATTAACAAAGGCAAATGAAAGTCCTGGTGCTGATTCCACAGGTGTCTTCAGAGCATTCTGAGCTTATTATAATGGATAAGCAAGCTGTGGCACAGACTGCATTTTACTTCTAGGTTTGCACAGCATCCAGTCCTGCTTGGGGCTTCATCATATCAGTTAAATGCAGCTTTCTCTAGCACTGGCAGCTACTTGACTTACTGAAGTCTTCTCTCTCCTATATCAGCTTCAATAACATTTTATATACCAGTCTGCTTATGTAGGGGTCAAATCCGGCTTTCTTGAAGTCATTAGGAATATTGTCTTACCCACGTCTTGGGTGGGAATACAAGCTTGTGCTTTGAAAAAGCAGTTAGCTTTTGCAGACTACTCCATCTTGATCTGAGCACATATGCTAAAAAAAATACTTAAGAGGGTATATAGAAACACCACTGCAAGAGTTAACACTCTGTAGTCACAGAACTATTATTCACTGATTCTTTAATGGAAAGAGGCTTTCCACATTTTTGCCAGGGAGGTGGTGGTACATCTATAAACACTTCCTTAAACAACACATTACTATCCCACTCCATTCACAGCATGGGATGAAGGACTTCTTTACCTTTCTGGACTTTAGATGTACATAAAACACTGACTTTATTCCTTGGCATTATCATTCTAACTTTTTTTAAATGTTTCCTTTTCTGCCACCAGTGGTATCCTGAAGTCAGTCACTTCTGCCGGGGCGTCCCCTTAGTACTCATCGGCTGCAAAACAGACCTTCGAAAAGACAAGGAACATTTACGGAAACTCAGGTCTTCTCAGCAGGAACCCATCACGTATACCCAGGTAAAGAAGACGGCGTTTTAAAGGTCTCCCTACTTTACTGTAATAGGGAATGGTCTGAGTGATCAGGAATAGCAACTACAGGTAGCAAAGGGACACCCACAGTTCCAAAAGCAGGTAAACTGGATAAGCTGGTGATTTGGATACTTTAGCATAAATTGTGTGGGGTTGTATGTGAGGTTTTATGTCCTTTTCTGGAAGTGGGGGGATTAAACATGGCAACTAAACAAAAGACACTAGATGTGTTTGGAGAAGGTTCTAGATGCATTTAGATATTTTTAGAAGGGTAATTCAAAAATGCTCAAATCTGGGGAAAAAAAAGGTTTCCTCCTTAGAAAGAAGAGAGGTTGGCTTGGCTCTTTGTGGGCTTTTTAATTCCTATTGAGATGCAGGCCACCGAGAATAGACTATTTCATATTACTGGTCCTGCCTTGCTCTTTTTTTAACATGCCTCTTTTGCTGCCATGAACTCATAGATGGCTTAGACAAGCCACTGAGTTTGCATGGACTTCCTCCACTTTTTTGTTTTTTGATAGTGTATTGCTTCCATTAGTGACATTTTGGCCTCAGTTGTGATGAAGTTTAAATACATTAGAATATAGGATACAACCTATGGGATAGAAACACTGAGTAGTAAGTCTGCAAGAACTGTTTTGCAGTCCCTTTTTGAAATGAAGCATTTCAAGAAAAACGTCAGAAAACATTTTTGGAGGCAAAAATATTCACTCTCAAATTGTGGCTCAAAAGCAATATGTCGCTTCAGCAAGCTACTGCTTATCAGTGCTTAAAAACATCACACTTTGCATTATCAAATATCTGCCATCCATGGACCCAAAAGCACATTACTAGGAGGACTTAGGTGAATATTGACTTCCTCATTTTACACACAGGGAAAATTAGCCAGGCAGGTAAACTGCCTGTCCTGCATCTCACAGAAAGACTTCTTGTCTGCCTGCTCTTATTTTGCCTCAGAATACCTTTTCGCTTTTTGTCAGAGGTTAAGGAGACATTTTAGCAACATTGCAGACTATTCTGTGTTCAGGTTTGGGCAAGTTCAGTTCATAGTGTAGCATGGTTATGCAATATTATTAAGGGGAACTGTCTACTGCTAAATAAACGCTGTGAAAAGAGACTAGTGTTGCATCATTGTTAACCTGTTCTGCCTTTCAATCATTCCTCCTCAACTCCAAGAAGGTATTTTTTTGTGTACCATGAGTCTTGAAACTATTACTTCCAGTAAATTGGAGAAGCTTATGAAATCATGTTTCTGTGTTTTGGAGCATCAACAGATGTCTTCTTTGGAGCAGGATCAGTTGCGCCAGGATGTCCCCCAGCACAACTGATATGCTTTCTGCAGCATCCACAAACATAACTCAGGAAGCTGTCCCACAGGGCCAGGCCCAGGAGCTCTGTCATTTGCAGAGACGCACCCTGAGTTGGGGCATGGCCTATGATGCATGTGCTTGGGGAATCCCCTGCTAGCACAAACTAGTACTAGGTATAGTTGAAGTCACAAATGTGGGCATTTGTGGTGCAACAGGGTTGTAACATCTTTTGGCTTTTGTGCCGCCATAAAAATGTTCATGGTGGCACTAAGGTGACATCTGTTTGCAGCCAGAGTCTGCCACTATGATTTATAAAGACCTAGATCAAACTCTTCAGACCCTTTACAAGCAAGCAAACTAAAATTTCTTACAGTAGCATTCAGGTGCTCCAACAGGACAGCCTCATTCAACTTAAGATCTAGAACTATTGCTTTGACCTCTAAATATCTTAGAGCAAGTCTGAGCTGGGAGCAGATGCCTCACAAGCTCCTGTAGGAGTTCACTCATGCAGTACAGGAGACTTCTGATTCCAGGCACAGAAAAGCTGAGAATTTTGGAATCAAAACAGCAGTTGTCCACTGCTGAAGCCCACCGATGTCTGAAAGCAGAAAATCCTCATGAAAAGTTGTGATCAGGTCAACTTTACTGTACTAGATAAAGATTACAATCCCGACCTTCCAGTGCTGATCTGAGAAATTGGGTGATAATTTGTACATCTGCTTATGAGAACAAGCATTCTGTTCAGGGATACACTTTGAGAAACTGTGTCCTTCAGCTCACAAGTAGGCAGAGCCAGTGCTAAGAACTTTCTGCTGCATCATACAGCTAAGCTGGCATCTTCATTAAAATTGTAAAAAGCAGTAGTTTCTCTATACAGTCCTTCATAATTTTACTAATACCACTTGTTCCTTACCCACAAACAGAAGGATCTGCCTCCATCATATAAAAGCCTGTTCTTAAATATTCACTTCTCTCTACTGTAAGTCCAAGTTAACTTGTATATTTTTCCTTCTAGGGGGAAGCAACCTGTCGCCAAATGAATGCAGAAGTTTATCTGGAGTGTTCAGCTAAATTTCGTGAAAATGTAGAGGATGTTTTTAAAGAAGCAACAACTATTGCACTGAATGCCATAAAAAAAGCCAAGCGCCAAAAAAAACAGAAGCGGTGCTTAATATTATGATCTAGATCTCTAGGACTGTAAAGAACTTCCAACCACTTGAACTGCATATTACCAAATAGTTCAGTGTCAGAGACCATTTTCATTACATGTTTTTATTCCTACTTTGGTTTTGTTTTTAAAAATTGATTTTCCTCATATTTTTGCACTTCTGTTGTACTTGTCATGAAGACTTGAAAGCATTTTTTCCCTGTTTGTTAATGGTGGACATCTGGCTTTTACTCCCGACCACAAATGACCATCAGCCTGCTATCTTTTAATTGTGTGCTGGCTGCTTGACTGCTGGTACTTGTACTGCTTAACATTTTTTCCCACCCCCCTCTAAAAAGTAGCCCTTGACATTTATGGCTTTGATTTATTGTGACTGTTCACCAACGGACTAATTTAGAAAGGGTAGAACTGAGTACTTTTCTCTAAGGAAAAGCAAAGTTAGAGCAGACTGCCAATCACACTCAGGGAAGCTTCGAGTTGTATTTATAGCAACAGTAGTATGAAACCACCTCAAGCAACTTCCCCAACTATGTATACATACAGTTCTACTCTAGCTGTATTACAAGGGCAGCTCTGCAGATCTACTGACCTAGAAGCCTCTTTGTCAGCTTTATGGTAAGGGATGTGTTCAACACCATTGGTTATAGTGTACTCAACACCATTCAAAACAACGCCGAAATGATGAACCCTGTTAAAGTAGATACTTAGTCCCCTGAGAGGGATTACGTGCAATAGGGCAAAACTAGTTTTGCAATAAACAAGTGCAATTGACTCCATAACAGTGTCTGTTTTAACATAAATAGGAGTTGCATGTTTATTACATGGTGAAATCATCCTTGCTGCCTCAAGCTGAATTTCCATTTCACTGATGTTTGCTCAGTAATGGCTGCAGGTATCCCAGCTATTTTTCACTAAGTCAGAGGGAACCTCCTGCTCAGGAAACTAACAGCTGATCTTGTCTGCAAGTCATAGCGTGTCAAACACTGCACGTTAAAATATTGAATTTTCAAGCTACACATGTCTTTTTAAGTTAGAAACAGCAAGTTTTATAACTGATTTCTCTTCATTTGGTTGCATAACACACTGTTATGCGATGGACCACTCCAAAGGACTTTCCTGTTTCTTTTGGGTGGGATTCAAAGGTTGTTAAACTTGATCCTCAGATTTTTGGAGACATGGTTCAGGTTCAGTTAAGATGCACAGAGGCCTCTATGTAGCTTATAATGGAATACTCTGTAAATTGAGAGACACATTTAGTCTAGAAAGGATGAATCAACCAATGTCGAGTTCAAGTGCTATGCCACACTTGTTAAGGAAAAAGACATTTATCTCAGTAACATCTGTGCTTAGTAATGAGGAATTAAAAATGTTAATACAGGGCAAGCTGTAATTTATAAGTAAAGAGCTGAGCGAGAATCACAGGCGTTTCTTTTAAACTTTGTCATTCTGCAGAATACTATTAACCTAATCACATGGAACGTGAAGTTAGGTTACCTGCTAAAAATTCAAGTTATTTTTTTCTTAGAAATTACAAACTTTATTGGTCAGATCCCACAGAATCTAGTATTATTCTCAAAGTGAGCAGCAATTTGCTTTTCAGACATGAAGGGTCTACGAAAGCAAACTTACAGGATATACAAGGTTTAAGCCAGTGGTATTGTAAAGTAGAGTGCAACAGTTGTTTAAAATACGTGAACTGCAATTTATTAATCACACTATAACCAATACCCACGTATCAGCTTATTTTTCTGGGGGAAAAACCCAAACAAACTATCAAAAATTACATCTTTTTGCAGAAATTCATTGAGTGGTATATATTAACAAGTATAAAACAATAAGATGTCAGGAAACAGTTTTGCTAGCATTGTGGGAACAAATGGAATGGAACAATTGAGAGCCTGTAATGCACATATATTTCTATATGATCATGTTAAAAGCCCCATTTTAAACATCACCACATTTGGCCAAATTCAGTTCCAGTGTGTGCCTTGTGCTAACCCAAGTGAGGTCACTGCATTTGAACAGCATATAGGTCAAGATACAGCATCTATAAATTGTTTTAGGACATGTAGGCATTCATGGAACACAACTCAATTAGCTGCAGCTGAATAAGCAAGTTTAAAGTCAGAAAGCCAAGAAACAAAAAGGAATGAATGTGAACAAGTATCACCTTCCCTTCAACGTTTCTGCCGGAGGAAGATTTAAGTTCAATTAAACTGAGCTGGTGACTCAAGATCCCATGTAAAGGAAAAAATGCAAGTGAAGGTATTAATACTTCTCATCAGTTCTGTTTCCACATATGCTGCATGTGTCTTTCAGTAATGGCATTAGGAGTAAAAGTAATTAGATACTTATTGCCACTGTTCAGACATTTTCAGGAAGAATGTTTCAGAAAACCTCAGAATCTAGAAAGTATTGAAAAAAAGGTAGTGAAATAGCTGTGTATTTTATTATTTATTTTGGGCCCTTTTCAGGGTTGAACAGATTACCTGATCTCTCTGGATGAATATCAACAGTCTTCCCTGCAAACAAAGTCAGTAACAAAACATAAAATTTAAGCCATTCATTTTCTTAAAAAATAAATGGGTTTCTGTTCTAGTTCTTAAATAATTTTTTAAAAGTGTATAGAGCAGCAAGATGTACAGAGATCACCAAGGTTTTCCACAGTACACATGAGTTGGCATATGTCACTGAAAAATGTGTTTCAGAAAGCTTTCAAGGCAGCAGCTGGTCTGCTCTACTGGTTGACCATAAGCATTTAAAAGTTTTGCTAGTGCAGTACCTGGGGCTCCAGAAATGGCGCAGGACAGGGAAAAAAAATGAAGATCATTATGAGAAATGGAATTACAGTAGACGTCACTTTCTCCCAATACTTATATTTCTTCTGGCAGGTGCATGCTGCTGTATACACACAAACAAAACAAAACAAAAAGCAAAAATGTTCTGTATTAAATATACATAAATAGTAGGACTGCAGATCGGAGAGCAGTGCTTGCATAATACTGTACAGCAGGCTGTGCTGGGAGAGTTCATGTTCTTATCATAACACCAACAGGATTCTTTCCAAGGTTTGTTTGCAATATAGCTGCAGTTTAAATGGTCCGGTCTGAAAAAAAAACACACCAGTAGGAGTAGGCAGATGAGAATCCAAATCTGACTGTCCATCCCTGCCAGTTTCACAGTTTCTTCATTTTGCCTTTGTTTTTCTGAAGTTTAGTGTGCACAACCTTTAAAGTAGTAAGGAAGTTTCCAAGAAAAAGCAGCAGAAACGTAAGAGCCAGGACAAAAACCTGGGGGAGGAAAAAAGGATAACAGTGATCATCTCTTATAGAAAGATATTCTGAGAGCAGAAAAATCTTACACACACTTTAATACTGGTGGTTCTGACAAAGCATCATTTGACAAAGTCTCAATTTGAATCTGCCACTATAAATGTATAAATTTTGTGCAAGGTAACACCTATTCCTTTGAATATGAGCTCTGTCAAGTGAGATTATTTTCTCCATGCAATAGGATAAAAGCTCGGATTTCTAGTGTCCCATTTCTAACTGAGACAAACGTTGGTTAAGTAAATAAAAAGGAGGTAACCAGTTCTCATGGCTTATGTTGTACTCTGATCCTTAGAGAAATTGGCAAAGACTGTTCAGTCTGTCATCCCATCATCACTTACCTGGCTGCACAACTGATTAGGTGGATTAGCAGAGGGAAAAAACATTTCAGAATCACACAAATATCTGGTCTGATGTGATAGAACAAATATTGATTCTGTTAGCAGTGACAGGAACATGAGGGAAGAAGATCCTGGTCCAAGGTACATAAAGAACCCATGGCACAAAGGCATGCTCTACTAACAAGCGTATATTTTAATCATGATTATTTAAAGGGGACTTCACTGCCTTTGACATTAAGCAGTTAGTTACATTGGTGTGAAGGTTATTTTCAAAGTACTTCCAGCCTTGGGATAGTACAACTGTTCTAAAAAGTCAGTGCAGTTGCTTATGCCAGATCTATATTTAATTCCATATGTTAGCATATGGAGAAACATCCATTCATATAAGACAAAAGCTACACATATAATGCAACAATAGGAAGTTTATCCTGGAGAATGTTTGTTCCCTTACAGCTGGAAACAAAGCTGAATGCTACAGAGAGCTAATGAGCATTGGGCTAGCTGTGAAAAGCACACCAGATTCCCTCCACTGTTGGGCAAGCTCCAGAAAGTCTCCCCCATCACCCTTCCAGATTCATTTGGATCAATACAAGTATGTGAATGCCAGAGAATACGTACACAATGTCAGCAATGATGCACCAAGGACAAAATGTCATGGGAATCCTTAAAGATACAATCATAAAATGGACACTGTCTCCTTTTTTTATATCTTTTTGTTATTAATTTATATCAGATACTAGGGCACTCACTCCAACAAATGTTACTTTCTGTTAACGGACTTAGAAACCATTATTCTTGTCTCTTGTAAACAGAGGTGACATTTTGATTCCAAACACCCACCTGCCATTCTTTGCATTCCTTATGCCTAGAAAGTCCAAAAAGTGTGACTGCGTTATACAGCTGCCAAAACTGAAAAAAAGGAAGAGAAACAATTTAATTAAAAATTTAAAAAACAAGCATTTCAGGCTTAAACAGTTTCAAGCTACTGTAAATTAGCAAATGTTAATACAACAGGGGAAATCTAAGCATCATTTAGAAAGAGACAAGTATTTTAAAAGTTTAAATTGGCTGTAGAAATTAGTTCCCAGTGAATTACGATCAGTTGATCATCAACCATTAAACCAACAAAAATAAAGAATGATCAATTCATCCTGGATAGATTTTCCATTTGTAATTTTGTCTAGAAGAGGAAAAAAATCTTAAGTTTTAGTTCTTTTTCTTAATCAGAATTTGGTATCTGGAAGGCTGTATCATCTTAACTAATGTGTAGCATGTAGTGTGTGGTGCCTGCTGTACAGTCAACTGGGACTAGTGGGACAGGACACTATTCTGTCCCAGGGAGCCTAGTGCTCGATTTAGATTTCACAGAGATTACTCAAGCGAGTAAAGGCTGCAGGACTGAGGCTACAGTTAAACAAAGAAAATCCTAGTCAAACATTTAACATACCAGATACTAGATGACAGTCCAAGTCACAACGTGGAATGGACCTTATATTTATTAAATTTAAATCACACACTTGACTTAAAAGCTCTGTGGAAAATCCCTAAAGATTCAGCAAAAGCAGGAGGATCTAGCTAATACTCAAAGAAAGGAATAGAGCTTCATGCATGATGGAGAGCAAGAAAGGCAATCTGAGAGAATACCCGAGGTATTCAGAAGGGTAGCATTTGGGAAGCATAGGTAGCTGTGGGGAAAACGAGGGCAGAAATTTAGGTGGCGGAGGAGCTGGGCATGGTTATGAAACTAAAGCACTTAAAATTATTGTATCTAAGCCTATACTACAAAATGCAATCAATCGTCATTGATCAAATATATCCCTCCCCCTGACAAAGAGAATAAAATACTCTCATTCCTAAATGCAGGTCCAAATTAAAAGGCAACCACAACAGAAAGAAAAAAGTTAGACCAATTTGTCCTAAGAAAGTTATGGGTTGTGGAGGACTGTGAGCAGGATTCATCTGTAGAACTGACAGCCTTCTAATAAGAAAGCCTTACTGGACAACCACAAGAAGTATCCTGTTTATTTTAATTGCTAGAACCATCATCAAGGCCAAACTCCTCTGACAGGAAAGAAGAGCTGTAATCTCAAACACAGATCAACTAGATGTATCCTCATTACAAAAGGAAAGGAAAGCAAATTCTAGTGACTACAGATTCTGGAATAATCTGGGCTACATTTTGTTGTCTTAATTTCAACCATTTTGCAGCATCTTTCTGCAAGGGACACTATTTTCAGTTCTGGGATGCAGTTACTATGTGCACTGTGATCTAAGACAATGTCTAGTATCCTAGTGGTACAGCACGGATTGTCACTTTGGGTACACATGTAACAGTGTAAGATGCAGCAGGTACTTTGTGCAACTCACATGCCCAAAGAACAGGAAGGGAAGGAGAAACGTCAGCCCTCGCCACATCCAAGACTGAAATCCTTCTGTAAACACACAAGAGAGGATGTGAGCTTAAGGGCCAATACACACCTACACAGAGGAACCAAGCTATTAACAATAACTAAAACTATTCTTGTTTATAAATAACAATCACCCCAACCCCCGCATACCTGGAATTACTCTCCAGAAGCAATATCCCACCTAGGCTTGATTTTAACCCTGAAATCTAAACTCCAACCCAGCAGAGACTATCAAGTCCTGCCAACCACCCCCTGCTGCACTTCAGCCTAAACTGGAAAAGAAGATGGAGGACAAAATTAATATTAGAAAAGACTGTGACAAAAGTTGTGGTGGGAAAGAGAGAAGGGAACTTAAGTTTGGTTTAACTCTCTTCTGACCTAACACCTTCCAGCACCATCTTCTATCATCGCTTGTTGCATCTTCAGATTGCAAACTTTCAAAGCATGGAATTTTGCATTCTGTGTAAATGCAACACAGACAAGGCTCGGTATTAAAAACTATGTAAAACTAGAATGTTTCCAGTTTACGTCATAAAACATCTATACCACTTGCACCTACAGAGTCAGATTAAGATAGACAGGAAAGAGGCTGGTACTGGAATGATGCTACAAAGGTTTTGATCCACTCCCAGAGTTAACAGGAAAAAAGGTGGGGGGGGAGGAAAAAGAGGGATATAAGGCTTCAAATCAATCAGCTGCTAAATACAACCCCCCAAAAACAGGTACTTGCAAGTTAAATATTACGAAAACCTCACCTACTGTAAGATCCAAGTGGTTTCTTTCCCCTAACGCACGAAGTCTATAAAGGCAGCCACTCTGGTAATAATATTGTAGGAACTGAACACAGCCTGGAAAATAAGACAACGAGTCCTTTCGTGCATTGGGAGCAAGGGAAAAAAATCAAGTTGAACTAGCTACTTCAGCACAAACACCAAGAAGAATTAATAAAATTATCAGTTAACTTAGATTAATATTCAGGTTCCTCTAGGCACACAACACTAATATGGAAGAAGCCTCCAATTCTAAGCATTGGCAAAAAAAGATATACTTACTTTGAAAAATTGAAAATGCTAAAAATTGATTGCGAAACATTTGATACATGAGTCCATCTGGCCTACGAGAGCAAAAAAAAAAAACAAAAAACACACACATGCTGTATTAGTTTAAGAGATCATTAGCATAGGGGGCTTTCCCTTTCTTTCAGTCAAGTGTGAGCCCATGAGTGCTAAAAGCAAGCAGAGCATATGCATACTGGAGAACAAAAACAGCTAATAGGGTACAAATCTTAACTTACACCTGAGTATATGGCAAAGCTTATGACATCAGTAATATCCAGACATCCCAGTTCCGGTTCTGGGTTGTAGGCAATTCATGTCATCAGCCATTCCTAGGTGATACCTTAAAATGCCGTCTCTATCTATTAGTCAAATCAGAGCAGTTCTGTGTCTGATTTTTAATTAAGCTGTATGGTGCCTAAAGTAAGTGGAAAGATCTTTATATTAAATTTTCATGTAAGAAATGAGAGAACTTAAACCAAGGTTTCTTTATTAAGAAAGATAACACTGCAGAAGTTTCAAAAAGCAGGAGATAAAAATTAAACTCACTACAAAGCATCCGTGTGAAGGTTACTTTCACTTTGCTGAACCCAGATTATAAACCAAGTGAAAAGGGTTCTAAATATAAATTCAGCTCATGCCATTCACCGTCTATATAAAGGCATTAATTTGCTTATTTTCTCACAAATTTCTTAACACTTTCTACACAGCAGGAAATGGGCAACAAAGACAGTTTACTGGTACAGCTGCTACGGTTTGGTTTCTTATTTAAGGCAAATGTGAACTCTCCTGTAACATCATGTTTATCAGGCAAACTGACATGTCAGGAAAAAAGCGCATAAAAGGTTCAAAGCTTCCATCCTGTGCCAGTACAGACCTTTGCACCAGGCCCCTTCAGACTGCCTCATCTGACAGTTTAAAACAGATCACTTGGGGCTGAGGGTCATCCTCCCCACTCCCCCAAGAAAAAAAATCAGGTTAAAAAGAAAACTCACCATGTTAACATCACTCCAGATAGAAATGTGGAAACATAATGATGAGACACCCACCAGCCCTTAATCCTGAAAACAAACAAAGTCATTAGCAAAGGGAGGTACATCTTAATTTTAAAATGACTCTTCTAACACTGAAATGGACAGTGGCTCTAGGGTCTGGCATGACGTGATGAACATTTTCAGCCTGAGCAAACTGAACTCAAATAGTTTGGTCTGGTCACATATCCTGAGAGTGATTTCTGACCTGAGACTACAGGCAATATCATTCTTCTAGCATGCAGAGAGCGAGTCTGACCAAGAGGAACACCTTACAAGGCAGAGAAGTCATAAAACTCCCACTTCCAAACTAATTCCATGTTATAAGATGCTGCTGGAAGGCAAAAAAATAACCATAGCTTTTGTTTCCGCAGTTCACAGCTATAAGTCAACCTGATGGCAAGCAATAGCAGACCTAACACCTATTCGCTCACCAAACAAGTACCAGGTGCACTCCTCCCTGACCCAGTCCCAGCAGGAACAACCTTCCACTCAAGGATTGGAAGCAACAAGTCCTCTTGGCCTACCATACGTTTCCACAGACCCGTGGACTGACCAGTGTCCAGAGCAGTTCTGAAAGGCTCTCAAGAAAGCCACATCCTCCTCTCCAGAGGATTATCAGGAGGTTCCCCAGAAGCTTGTGGGAGCAGAATAAATGGAATAAAAGGTAGAAAGCAAGCCAGAGAATGCTCCCCATCACAGACAGCAAAAGCCTCATCTCATTTGAGTTGCATGGGGAGCTGGTTAAGACTACATTAAACTTTGGTTTAGGTTATTTTTGCTTTTCCATTTACCACATGCAGCAACTGCACTTCTAATGGAGTACAGGGCCTCCATACAGTCCTTGTCCTTTTCAAAGCACTTCACGAATATCAAGCTTCACAATGTCCTGTTAAGGGAGCTTAATTTACACTCGATCTTCCTCAGCTAGCATGCAACTACTAGCAGCAGAAAAAGCTACGATGTAATAGAGCCAGAACTCCCCCATCTTGTTTTCTTATTGAAACTCTACTGAATGCATCAAAAATGCAAGAAGGGAACTCATGAGGAGTTAGCAAAAGGAAGTGACGTGGCAGACAGGTCCATCTTCCCAAAGTCTCTGGGGACATGTGTAGCGCATTACAAGAGCACCCCTCCAGGGGCAATGCCATGTTTCCACCAGGAGGAGGAATAAATACAGGACTAAGCTCCTATTGCTCTAAGCAGCAGCACTGTTTGCAACACACAGAACGCCCCACGTGCACTAACTCTGTATAGGAGTTGGGGCTGGAAGCATTTTACATGCAGAGTGACTATTTACCATAGGAGGAAAGCAGCTGTCAAAGTAACATTAGATAATATTACTGACAGCGGCTGCCAAGATGCTATCAACAAACTATACACTCTACTCACACCCAGGTGGTTTAGGAACATGTGGGACCCAACAACTGATGCCCAGTCACAAGAATGGGGACCACCCACTGAGGTACAGGAGCATGCTGCAATACAGCCCTTCTAGCACTGATGTGTCAGTTAACTACAAATCATTTGACATCATCACTGGTGCCCAAGAGAATCACTTGTATGAAGTGGAATTCCTAGGGTTGTGCATTAGACTTGTCAAATAAAATTTGACCAATTGACTGGTCAACTATTGGTCAAAAATTGCCAAATACAGTCAGATAATATTGCATCTCTGGCCATCACAGAGGAGGAGTGCTCTTCCCTCCTCCCCTGCTCACACCCAGTAAAAGTGATGGTTGGGGTGGCACCTTCCCCATGCCACACCGAGCACTTGGGCACAAAGCTTTCCTATAATATTTGACTGATCTTTCACCAGTCAAAAAAATTATGCTGTCAACTGACTGGCCAATTGACAACATTTTACCAGTCAATTGACCAGCTTGCCTGGGAATTAGAAGCAAATCTCTTGCTTATACGGGTGAAGTTTTCAAGACCCCTTACTCCTACAATTGTTCATCTTGTATCTGTAGCAGGGTTCAAGCCTGCAATTCCAAGTCACAAAGCAGTAGTTGCACCAGTAATGAAGGAGTATGACCAGGATGCACTCTTGAGAGTCTCTGGACCACCTTGTTATTCCAGAATGCCTGCTTTGATTTCTTTGAATGCTGCACCCATGCAACACCCCACACTCCCAACCACCGCACATAATGAGGTTCCTTGTGACTCCCTGTTGAGCATATCACAGGGGAAACATCCTCCCTAGGGGGCTTTTCTTGAGGATAATGCCTAGTTGAGATAATTAGTTGTCAACCGCTCCAAGCTTGTTGTTAAACCTATAGTAACCAAAAGGCACCTCAATCATTAGTGCTTAATTAGATGTGCAGCAGGCTGTCAACACAGGACTCCGACCACCATCACCACTTTAGTGCCTGGCCTAGTCATTTATTATGTTCAATTAAATAGGAGTTCATAGTTATATGGGTCTCAGAGTGGTGTTTACTGGGCAAGGAGGAGTACATGATCTTAAAGTAAATGCTGCTTGTTCAAAGTGTGGCCGCCAAGCCAAATGAGGGGAACTAATAAAACAGGAAACTGGGCAATCTGCTGCCACAGGATTTGCAACAGCAGGTGTGTGTGTGTGTGTGTGCGCATGTGTTAGATTTACAATCTGCATTACGCATTGTGGGTCTTGCACCACTATCTTTTCTCCTCCCCTAGCATGAACCCATTTATAGTGGATGTGAAGCAACTTAGACCACACAGGCATCATGCTGGTTTTCATAAGCAACAATGAGCAGATGCTGCTTTCAGTCAGGAGTGAGAATTGCACCATGTTTCCAACTGGTGAGCACAAAGAATTAGACGCAACAAGCCTGTTACCATCTTTAGTTACCTTCCTTCTTTTTTAAGCAGTGATTTGGATGACTACCAAGATGCTGGGAGAGGAGGCTCCTGAAATCATACTCAAGTTTAATCATTGCTAAAACCATATGCTCATGCAGCATGTTGTAGCATTTGTTACAGGTCTCTAGTGACATACACACAGGACTTAAACAACAGCATGAGGAAAGAGTCCCATCTCCCCATCTTTTGTTAGGAACTGAGTCTCTTTATCACTGCGTTTCCAGCCAGAAAGAGGGGGAATGTGAGAGGCCAAGTCCAATGCCACTAACAGTAACATTTCCTGAGAATGCTGTAGGAATTAGCCCAGGCTTCTCCAGTTGGATTCCCCAGTCTCAGTGCTGCCAAAGATAAAAGGGAAAGGATCTGTTTGGTCAGGAAGTCTGTCCCCTAGGAGTGCTACAGTTACAGGACTTGATCTAAAAAAACCCACGGTCACCTTGGTTTATGTTGACTGGCAGAGTTGTACTAGTTTGGTTTATGTATCTATTTCTGATGAAGCCTCCTCTAAAATCAATTTTTTTATTAAAGTAAAATCTACATTTTTTTTCTGTTCTTCCATTCTTTTTCCATATAAAAATCTCTTCAAGGAAGGTACAGATTCTCTCTGTAGGGAAACGGGAAAACTGGCTATAAAAAAGTGCCGTCAGATGCCTAAGTAATATAACTGAAAGATGGAAAAGATTGTATATTTTACCTACCAAATGCAACTTGAATATTATAGTGAATCAGCAGCATTTAATAATATCACTGGTATTAACATAGAAGTACAATACTAGAGTGGATATCCTCTTTTAATATCTAATGATGTTGTAGTTTAAGCAAATGTTTTTAGGTATGTGGTATAAGCTTCACCCAGAAGTGAAAAGAAAGACATACATTATTGATTTATATGCTTGAACTAACTGTAATATATACCATGGCTAGTTCAAGCATATAAATCAATAACATATGCCTTTCTTTTCACTTCTGGGTCAAGCTTTTTTATACATCATCCTTTTTAGCAAAAAATCAGGGTTTGTACAACTAATTTGAAGTACAAAAGGTAATACTGCAATTCCAAAAAATATAAGCATCCTGAAAAATTACATAACCAGTCTTCTCAGCCTTATGACTAAAAGCAAGATAAGCTTCAGCTTAATAACATACATATTTTGTCTGTGGGAGAGGGAGTCTGAAGCTAATTCCAGGGGGATGGAATCAAGGGCATGGATGATCTGCAACTACAGCAAAGCTTACTGTAGTGTTACCTTAAAACTGAGTTAAAACGTGTGGGGAGCTATTAACAGAAGGGTGAAACATTATTCTATATTTGGATTGTTAATCTATCGAATTTGTGAAAAACCTCCTCTGCATTCATTATCTGTGCTGCCCCTTTGACTAGCTTGTTGCTAATAAAAAAGCCTTCAGCGTTTTGAAGGAAAGGACCAAAGCACACTTCCCAGCATTTGAAAATTAATGTACAAAAATCAGATCCAAAAGACCCAGTTCAGCTGGATTTTTAAATCACAAATGGATTGCAATTCTAATACCAAACCGACTGAGGGATGGTTCCCCCTGCCCCTTCCCCCACCTCCCACCAAGTGAATCGTAGGGTTTGATTTACTTTGAAACATCTTATCATACCTTGATCCATTACTGATGAGAATACTTTCCCTTATCGTCAATGTGCAGTAATACCATACCAACAAAAAGTTAAATACTTCATCTGTCACCCTTTGAAAAAAGGCAGGAGAGTAAGAAAAGAATGATTCATTATAAACACCCATTTCAGCACTATTGTTCTCCCTCTCTCAAGTAAAAATATAAATGAAAACTAGTTCTTGTGTCATGACAGAAAGAAAGACCCTAGTCACACAAGTCTTTAGGCAGGATCACAGAAGTAAACTTGCTGAAAAGCCCCCCTGTGCCTTTATTCAAACCAACAAGTCACATAAATCTAGGGCAGGCGAGGGGGGAAAAAAAGGGTTTAAAAGTCCATAATTCTGGGGAAGGGCAATGCGCTAAAAGAGCTGGGATTCCAGGCGGAGAAGCAGGCAGAGAGAGATGACATTAATTCCTTTTGAAGAAGCATCTGCACCACAGAAGAAATAGCTGATCCAATTTGCACAGGTGTTTCCAAGTTAATTCAGCAAGGAGATTCCATTAAATCTTTCTAAATCCAATCAACTAAAAGGCAAAAGAGCATCATACTTAATTTTAAAGGTCTGGAAAATCCTTTATTTTTGACATCCTCAAGTCTGGGAAGCCAAGAGACACCCAACAGTGTTTGCATGTTGCATGGAACGTGTGCAATTTTCTTCTCAGCAGGTGATCCTGCATTAATGGCAAAGTTAAAAGCAAAGCGAACAGAAGGGTCAACCAAGTTAGGTTTTTTTTAAGAATCACCAGGAAGTGCTATAGGGGCCAAGAGATATTGTCGTCATGTTTTTAAACTTCACTACTCAAATATTAGTCTTTTTTTAAGCAAACACTCTTCTATGATGCTCACAAAGAAAGCAAAACTAATTAGCCCATTACTGTCATAACTGAGCAAAATGAAGAAGAGGGAAATAATGAGGAAATACACTAAAATTGAAGGAAAAAAAATCAAATCTCAGCTGTTACTTGCAACAAAGGATTAAAACAATTCAATTAGTAAGTGCAAACAAATTATTTTATTCGCATAAATAGTCCTATTTATGTAAATAGGACTTAATAAGTCTCTTTTTTTTTTGCAGGACTCAGTCTCATGATTTTTTACTTGATAGTATCTCTTAAAATAGAGAATTAAACACTGCTGTCTACTTATTAACCTTGTGCTACTAAGTTGCAAAGGGACTAATTCTGAATAGTTGGGATCCATTGCATTTTCAGTAAAAGAGCTTAGTTAGAAAGCAGAATACCGTCTTACCTGTAATGAAGAATAAACCTGCATGCTACAGCACCAAGTAACAAGATTATTGTCAAATAAAGTTTGAATTTCTCATATTCATCTTTGTAGGCAAACCTGGAGTGACATTGCAATAATGCAAAAGCATTAATATTTCTAACATTAACAAATTAAAATTATATCCAGGACAAATACTGCAAGCTGATTTACATTTCTACAGGTGAAATGACCTTGTTTTATCTATAAGCACGCCATACACACTTACAGTACACAGAAATTGTCTTTGTACAAACTGGAAGGCCTCTAATATTACTGGGTTTTTTAAATCTTGGATGATAACATGTAAGCTGGGAAACAGCCAACTGGTTTTAAAATGTTCCTGAAGATTATGCCTTCCTCACCCAGTTTTCCCTTGCCTCCTCGCTCCACAAAAAAGCACCACACACACATAGAAAATGGCCACAAGGTTTAATTGTTCTACCACTAAAGGAATGGAAGCACAGTACAGTGGACATAAGACCCTTACTGACATAGTAAACCTGACAGAAAAGTCTTTTCATACACTGAATTAATTTAAATCTCAGCATAGGTAAATAAATTATTAAATTTTACAAGTAGATTAACTGTGGCAGAACAAGCTTAAATGAGTTATGGTGGTATAACTGCTAACCTATATCAAAGTTTTACTCAAAGGCAAAATGAGATTTTCTAGTGAGGCCTCAGTCTATGCTCGATAATGCCTGTGCAACCATATGCACGACAACAGGGGCTCAACCCTCACAGTGATGTGAAGACAGTGTGGCTATGGAGGTTTAACCGAAAGAAATATCCCATATGCAGAGCCTTATTTTACTGACTGACATGCAGAAGCCAGACCAAACCCAGCTGGGCTCTAAGTTCCCAAGGGCCAGTTTCAGGGCTGACAGTTAAAAAAACAACAACAACAACAAAAACCAAACCCGCAACTATTTTTCCCCCCCACACTTACAAACCGACCAAATGTATTCCAGAAGCTACTGAGACTCAATGTACCTGGAGCCTTACAATGCCATTTTATGGTAAAACCAGAACGGAAGCCCCTTTGTATTGTTAAAATAAGCAAAAAAAAATCCCCAAAAACCTCACAAACATTTTTAAACCAGTTGATTCCTGACAAGTGGTGAGGCTGACCTCAATGGAGTCACACCATTGACAAATTTGGTCCAAAATCTTGAACAAATTGGAATATGGATGGAAAATCCACCAGCACCCTGTACAACCAAGACATCTCTGCTCTTCCAATTAAACTGGACTTCAATATGTCTTTTACTAACTGGGAAAACACAACAACAAAAGAATACTTACTTTGCCTGATTACTCAGAAGAGTTACATTCACATTTCCCAGCACCAGATTTAAGTACAAACTGAAAGATAAACAACCAGAAGACAGATTGGCTAATTACAGCAACCAAGAGAAAACCACAGATGCTAATTTAAAATGCTGAAGGCTCACTGGGAATACACATCAATCACTCTTCAGATTGATCCACAGTATTAGTATTTTTAAAATGAGTCAATAGTTAAATGAGTAATTCAGGTAAGAAGTTCCTGGTGGGAGGCCTCTAAGAAATCAGTTAAAATCAGATACATGCTCCTGGGGGTGGAAGTGAAACAGACTTTAATATACAAGTTACATCTGCAAAAAAAACCAAAAAACCAATTTGTGACTACATCCCAATATCATTAAGACAATAAAATACTACAGTTGAGAGAAGGAGCTGCAGACAAATCTCTTAGTCCCAAACAGAGAAGTGGTGGGAGTGTTTATGTGAATATTCCAAATAATGATGGTACAGATTAGCAAAGCCTCAGCCCCAGCACAGCTCCTTTCACATCCACATTAAACATACTTCTGAACAACCGCTGCTTCTCCACTGCAGCCCCTCTTTAAGTAGATACGGTCACTCATCAGATCCTCTGCAATTTCTGTTACTGTTTGGTTCATCTTACCTTGCACTTCCATTCTTTGCAGTTCTGCAACACCCTGAATCCAAAGCACCTTAGAGATATTAAAAAACTGAACCTCAAAACTTGCTAGGAAATGAAGCATTACTATGCCCTCCTTAAAGAGAGGAAAACCAACATTCAGAAAGTAAGTTCACACAGGAAGTAGGGGATAGATCTGAAAACAGCTGGAGGATGGATCCGTATCTTCAGCGTCCCAGTCCTGTTTTATGAAAGACGTCAACTTTGGAGGATGGAAGGAAATGCTCACGACTCGCTTCAGGCCAGACTGGCAGGTTTTGTTGTGTTTATATTAACATCACTTCTGCACTGACAGGTACAGTGCAAATGTAAAATTAGTTGAACAAGTTTAAAAAATGTGCATCTAATTTACTCTCTGAAGTATTTAAAATTACATGTTGGGCACTTCAGATTTTTTCTGCATGGTCTCAGACCCGCATAGATTTTTTCTAAAAATAATTCAAACATCTTTGAGGATCGTGTACGAACAGGAAGACCACAAAGACCGTGCAAGGGAGATGCCCTTGTGGTTTTGAGCATGTATCTTTTTCCTTTTCAAAAATGTCCCTTTTGAAAATAGTTATGGATATTCCATATGTACAACTGGAATGTATTTTCATCCCCCAGTGCAGACTAGCAGCTCTTCAGGAATCACATTTTTGGCTTTAAAATAAAAATCTGGGCATGAGCACAGAAAGTTTAAATATACTTTAATATGTGGGTTTCGCACAAAATGAGGCAATGGCAGACACTACTTGCTAAAGTGGGAACTCAGCTAGGAGTTTATGGTTATGGAAAATAAAATCATACATGGATTTCTTAGACACGTTACACTGCTTTGGGAACTAAACTGTTATGAGCCTTTAGATCAGTTTTCTTGTTTCAAAAAATAATTGCTAGAAAATACATACCCATTTTTCTTTGGCAAATAGGCTTCCATATCAAAGAAAACATTTTGCCTCTCTTTAATTTGGGTATTTATTTGCTGGATGAGGTCAGATTCTTCAGGACTAGCTGCCCGTTTGCATCTGCAAAACACAAAAATCACTTTTTTTTTTTTTTTTTTTTTTTTGGGGGGGGGGGTAGCTTCCCCAGTGCTTTAATAGCATCAGCTGAACAATGAAGAACCATTTCCATGTTAACTATATGTTTACCTCTCCATTTAGTCTGTTGCTTTACTCCAATAATAATGCTCAGCTTGAAAATTAAATTAAACAACAAACTAGCAAGTGTATTTCACTTTAGGTTACAGCCTGTATTTAAGTAGTTTCACCTTTTCTTTCTTTGTGAGGAAGTAGGATGCTGCAGTGTTTGTATCCCAAAAGATACTGGCCAATGCTGTCACTTTTCAAAAGGAACTTGCCCCCCACCCACTTTGTTTTCTAAACCATGTAAAACAATTCTGCAGATGTTTAAAATTAGCTTGCTTTTACAAGTTCTATACTGACAAGTGCCCTTTTAAATTTAAAAAAAAATTCCCATCCAAACTACAAGCTCCGCATGAAAGGCGCTCTGAAGACAAAAGCACACTGTCTAGCCTTTAAAAAACTGACATCATGCATCCTACGGAGGCACAAGTGAAAGGACGTCAAACTCATTTAAATCCTAGAGATCAATTTAGTCCCAGCACAATTAATAGTAGGTTAGATGGAGAAAGGCGGGGAAAAGGGACCTCCTGATCTGCTCTTCCTGCTGTGTGTCCTCTGAAATCAAGAGTTTTGGACACAGCAGGTGGTGCCAGTGTAAGCAGTGCTGAATACAGGCAATATTAAAGCAACAGGAGGGCTTTTGCAGCAATTGTTTTGTGGCCCTAACCTCAATCGTATTACTTCTTAGCATACAAAATTCATATTTCCTTCAACAGTGGGAACCCGAGGGATAGGAGGAACATACATCACACGTGCTGAAATACTGCAGTACTGGACACAACAGCAGATTATCAAAAGGAAGCTCACCATCTTTACCTTCCTATTCCAAAGGCAAACTAAAGGCAGATCTTAGGGAGGATAAGTGTCAATCTTCAAACTATGCAAAAAGCAAGAAAGCCCTTCTAGGGATTTTTAGTTTGTTTCCAGCTTTGAAGAGAGGTTACTCTGGTAACCTCTGTGACTGAGGTAGGGGAGCAGCATCCCAGAGCTCAAAACAAAGAGGGAAATGCAGTTTTCTGACAAGAGGAAGTATGGAGTTCTACTTTCAACCTTTACCACCTGAGCGCTGAAACAGTACAACGATAAATCAGGTCATGTCAAGGAATTCTAAAAAAATAAATAAATCAGATGCTGGAAGATGACTTGAAGTCCATCCATCATATCACAGATGCAACGATTCTTCCTTGTCTGCTCTCTAAAGAACAGAGATGTGGCAGGAAGCTAATCAGGGCTATACTCTTTACAGGAGATCCATCACAGATAGTAAACACCAGAAAATACAGTTGATGAACTAGAAAGTCAATGTTAACTGATAAAAATATTACAGCTCTAGTGGGATCCAAAAGCAATTATTGAGTCCCAGGTTACCAGGTACAATATTAATCTTCCTCCAAGACATGATGTAGTTTTAAAAAACTCCCCAAGAAGCAATGGAAGAGATTTAACTCTGAATCATAATACCTGTTCTGCAATTTTAACAAGAACACAGCTTTGCAGTTATAATTTGGGGGCTTACAACATTACTAGGCTGCGTGTGGTTTGTCAGAGCCAACCATTTACAGCCAAAATTGCAGTTTTACCAAGTACTGTGAAACCGAGAAGGGTGGAAGTAGCAGCCTCTGATGTCTGAAAGAGGCTCCTACTTCCACCCTTCTCAATTTCACATTTGAAAGACACTAGAGGGCAATGTCTTTAGCCCAGCACACAGTGGATTAAGTTTATAACTTCTGCGGTCACTGATGGGAGATGAGTAATCAAGCACTGCTGAAGGTTGAATTCTGCCTTTGGATGCAACCATATGACTGACAGTGATTTGATGCAACTTTCACTGTACTTTAAAGGACTGAGGCTTCATCTGCCTGATAGCACACCAGGTGACAGGATGATTAAGGCAAGCTCTACAAAGGGAGCAGCTCTGTATTGGCTTCAAAGGTTAACACTAGAGGGTCCAGGGGGCCTTTTTTTATGTCTCTCTTTCCTTGGCTGGATGCTGATGCCAGTTAATTTAAACACACATTAAGCAGCTGTGGTAAGATGAGGCTCTTTGCTTTTCTGGGGATTCAAGACTAACATCCAGCAAAACAACTGAACAGGACATATCCTGCATTTGAAACAACAAATACATAGACATTTCAGCAACTCAATATGGAGAACCCTCCCACCCAAGAGCGTGCCATTACCGCTGAAGGCTATATTTCAAGTCTTTTAATTTCCTCTTCTGTTTATGTATGGAGCTGCTGCATGCCATCTGCAGGTTATTAAGTTCTTCCAGTTTCTGCCTATAGACCTTGTGAGTTTCCTGTAAGGGAACAGATATGGTTGGTAGAAAAATAGTGATGCAATATCTAATCCAGAAAAACCTTTGGAGAAAAACTGGGGGGAACAAGGGGACACACAAAAATAACCCTCTTGTTCCAGGAGGCAGTGATGCCCAAACTGCTCTCTGGCTCCTTCTGACCTGACCCTCTACCAGTTTCAAGCAGGCAGGCATTTTTCAGAGGCAGATAAATGCTCCATTGATCATTAATTAATTTTTATTTGAGCAAAGTTCTTAGAATACCTATGTCATGGAAGTGCCAAGTCTAAGCAATTACAGACAACCCCGCTTAGCATCCTTAATTGGTTCCTGAAAAACTGAGCCAAAAGGATTTGGCAACTCAAGATGGCAACCACAATTGTTTTTAACGACCACGAGCATTATAACGCAACTCGCTGAGCGCTAAGTGAAATCAGGTATCAATTTAAAAATGAGCGTTATAGCAAAACAGCATTAAGCAAAGGTTGCCTGTATGAATTTCATTTTAAATAGCCCTATAGGAGGGGGAAGATAACTCTCTCCTGTTGTCTGCATTTGTCATTTATACTTCATAATGAGCTTTTCCACTCAAAGTAAGCTCCCCCCTCCTGTCTGATCCTACACTGAAGCCATAATCCTGCCTTTCATCCCAATCTGTTTCTATGAACCAACTGGTTAAATCACAGATCAAGAACCACAGCTTCACTGCAGCATGAAAAAGGAGGTTTTGAAAAGCCTGGAAATTTAAAAGCAAAAAGCCCCCCAAATCCTCTTATTTAAATATAAACCTCTTCACCATTGTTATTAATTCAACACAATCTCAGTGATCAGAAATCAAATTCACCACGTTCTAGTTACGAGATACAGGTCAACGCTCCATGCAGTATCAAGGGCCCTCTTTAAAAGATGGGTTCGTCACAGCTTCTCATGGTTTCAGACTAACATGGTCATTTCCTCATCCTCACTGAAACGTTCTGGGGCAAAGCATAGATACTACAGCTGCTTCACCACTACCGATCCTCCACCATGTTCAACCGCATCACAACCACGAAGTGGCCCACTATGTGGACACGTTCAACTCATAGATGAAGTGCAACTGGTTGAAGCTAAACCAAACAAGACAATGACAATGCCACTGAGCAAGTTAAAGCCTCTTTTCGTTGAAGATACACACCATAAACCATCTATTCTGTCCATAGATCAAGACTTGTCCATCGATCAAGACTGGATTCCTCACTGTCATGTGGATGCCATAAGAGAGCACAAGTAACATGTTCTGCCTGCTCCAGCAGGCTAGAGCCCTCCCTCCCTGTCATCCTGGCAAAAAATCACCTGGCCTGATTTACTGAAGCCTTCATTAGTGCTGTGTTGGATGGCAGCAATGCAAGTACATCAGCTGCATGAAACCCTCAAAACTAGCAAAGAACTAGTAAGCTCAGACTCATCTTTTGTGTTCTCATCTCCCCTTACAAGTCTGAATTCAGTTCAAGGGTTTGATCCTTAATCAGTCAAGCATGCAATGGCAGGACTTAAGATATCTAGGAGATGAACTAAAGGCCAGCTTTGATCTCCATGTTGAACACTGACAGCTTTGCTCCTTCAGTGCAATGGAACTACCTTTAATGAGGGTAAAGAGAAAGAAGACTCAAACCTGTCTGTGTATTAGTCAGGAGAAGCCTGCAGCATGTTTTGTTATGATGCATCATTTGTTGATTAGGTCCAGGTCAATAAAAGAAATACATTTTCAACACAAGCTGAAAAACATACATTTGAACACCTCACAACTGTAACTAATTCTGCGTTGCAGGCATTAAATCATTGTGGAAGCTGGGGTTTGTAACTGTGTTCAAAGCCATTTTCAGTTACAAATAGTGCCCTTTGACTTCATTATCACTCTTCAAAGCCTTGAGCATGTTAGTTTAAAACTTGTGAGTTTCAGAGCTTCTTTACAGCCTTGGGCACGTCCACGTCCACAAGAGAACAAAATGTGACAGTTAAATTATTGATTAAGAAACAACTTGGGAAATTGTACGAAAGGGACCTACTTACAACTCAGCAGGTGCACAACTCTATTGTATTAACAAAAATACAGTAATCCAAAAGGTCAAGTACATACATTCCTGGAGGGTTCACTTTAGTACATAGTTCTGGGGTAGGCAATAAGAAGCTTAATGGCTTAAGTTTCATCAGAAAGTTCCCACATGAAGCTCCCTAATTCTGCAGGTGTGCAAACACTGCAGGTTTCCTTGAGTTTGTAAGTCATGGCCTCAATGATTGGCCATTTGTATAAACAGAAGTTGTTTCCCTCTCTATTTGGTTAGTTAAATTAGTAACCCAAGTTATTTTTGTGACTAATATAGAACAGCATGTTAAAGCTTAACAGTTGCAGTGAAATCTGTCCTTCCTACACATAGAAACATACCATAATTTGGTTACTTGCCATTTGTGTACATGTATGTATGCACCAGTGTAAGTCATGAAGCTTATTTTCATTAAAAAACATGAAGCTCATGTCTGTAAAAGAAGCTTGAATATTGCAATAGATATATTTCTGTGCCTAACACATACACAAACATCTTCAGAGTCTCTCACTATGGGACTTGTTCCAGAGATGCAAAAAGGCCCATGTAGGCAGAGATGATGGGTGGCTATGCTACAGAGAGGAATAGGAAGGCCTAGAAGCACTGCAAGGCAGGAGTAGGATATAAAACATGTGTTATGTACCAGAACTAATCCTCAAGGCTCCAGGAGAGAGATGTGGCTTGGGAATGCAACATCCAAAAGACACTGAACAGAAGTGAGGATTGAGTTAATCAACCAAAAGCAGGTTATAAACACTCACTACATGTCTTCTATTTACAGACTGGATAGTGGAGGCAAAATAACCAGTAACATTGGGTTCACCACCTTATTTCCTGATTTCAACACCTTAAATGAACCTCTTTTCTAGATTTCTTTACAAGAAACAAAACACAAAAAAAGTTATCAGATTTCTTCAAAGTGTCTTAGAGTTGGGTCCTCAAAAACTGAGGTACCCCAGACACTTGTTTTTGCAAACTTAGATCTAAGTGACTTGACTCACTTAAGGTTCCCCATAAAGTCTGCAGTGAAGATCACAGGATCCAGGAATCCATTTATTATCATGATGCCCAGAGACTCTTATCACAGACTAGGATGTCACCCTGCTAGGCACCAAGGACAAAAGATGGCCTCTGCCCTAGACGGCTTACAATCCAAATGACAAAGAGACAACAGATGATACTGGACAGAAAAACAGAATTAGGCTATGCTTGTTGAGGCTTGAGAGAAGGAAGCAGCAGTAATCATGAAGTGAGATTATGAAAGCCTGGAGGAGAGTTTAAGCAGCACACGCAGTTGGCAAAGGCTGATATAAGAGATGCTACACAGAGCGACTTCATGATTTTGGTGTAGTCCCTTTGCTTTCACCACTACACAGTTCTTGCTCTTAATAAACCTTTCACTGTTTTCATGCACAGAAAACACAGCAACGTTTCCTTGAAAGCCAACATCTCCTGGTGGGTTCCTCAAGGGTGACACAGCGCCCATCTCTAACAGACTGCATCCAAGAGACTGCAACCAATGGAGGGGTTAGTCAGAACTTTAGATAATGAAAGGTACTTTGGTTTGAATATAAAGAGAGTTTAGCTTGATACAAGTAGCAAAACTGAAAAAAAAATATTCAGTTTAATTTGTTTAGAATATATAGCCTTCTCCTTGATGCACACTTCGTTATTAATTATAAGTAGCTCCCATGACTGGAACAGAGCAGTTACTTCCACACACATATGTCCTTCCTGCACTGGCAAGTACAATTACAAACTGAGCTTCTAGGCTAAGACAATAATGGGGCATAACAAACATGTCAGTAATCGTTATTAATATCACATTTTGTACTTTTATAGCAGTATTATCTGATGATTGCAATGCATTTGACCAACCATTGTTCTCAACATCTCTAAGATAATCATTATCATAATTTTACAGATGTGGTAAACGACGTGTGTTTGTACAGTAGCCAGCACAAGGATGCCCCAACTCCAGCTGGTGCCTTTAGAGTAGACACTACCACAATATTTAATACCAAGAATAAATCATAGCAATCTATAGCAGTTAGTAATGAATGCAGAACCGACTCCCAGTCCTAACCACCAGGCCGTGGGAGCTTCTCACAGTGTGATACAAGGTTGTATTATGTGAATCCACTTTAAGTAAGATGACAAACTGAACTGAAAAATGCAATTTTAAGATTACACACTGCACACTGCAAAAGTTGTGTGCATCTTACACTTAACAGTTCAAAGGTCAATCACCTAAACAATATGAGAACACAGAGCTATATTTTTATATTACATTTTTAATCCACGGGGCAATTTAAAGGCACTGGATTTTTATATAACAAGGAAGGGATTAAGTGCTGCTGTCATGTTTAAATTAAGTAGTATTTTGCATTTATAAAAGGCACGGTCCTGAGTCTTGAGATAGGGCACCACAGCACATTTTGCAAGCGTTCCCTAAACAGTCCATCACATATCATAGGATAAATGCTGTGCTTTCGACATATCTTTCGCAGTGCAGGATAAGGTATTTAACGCTATTCCCTGAAACTTTCTGGTTTCTGCTGAGATGGTTTCTGCTGAAGGTATACAGTAGCTACATTTAGGAGACAGATATACAGGGCAACAGCCGTATCAAATGCATAAAGTGCCCTTTGCTGTCCATCTTCTGTATGGAAGCAGATACTGAAACATGAAGTATAATTTTCCTAACATTACATATTGCCTCACCATCCCCACCTAAATACATGGATAATTTACAGCAGCATCACAGGAGCAAAACATGTACTTTACATACCATCTACCAATCCAGGCTTGCTCCTTAATTGCCATTTAAAGCCAAGGAGACTTCTTCCTCGCTTTCAGATGCGCCCATCTCTGTCAGAGACTCATCGTGGATATAAATCATGAGAACCCTGGTTAATCACAGTATTATTCCAAAGCTGCCCCCAAGACAAGCCAGAAATACTATGGGATTCCCACCGTCTCTCTTCCATGCAAAAAAGCAAAAAGCCTTTCTGCAATTTAAGACAACTTTATTGCTGCAGGATCATCCCCGAGTACGTACAAGATGAATGCTGCCTAATAAAGCCTTCAGTGCTAAGAAACTGCGGTAGACCGGAGACAGCATCAGAAACCACCAGTTAGGATAATACCTGGTCTTCTCCCAAATACAAGGCACTACGCTGGTGTGACACACTCCACACTCACTGAATGAGAATGGGAACCAGCATCTGGAAGAGTATCGGTATTCCACCACACCTTGCCCTGGCCCAGCAAACACACATGTCAACATTTCTGCCCAGGTGCTGTCAGAAGGGCTGCCGCACTCCAGACAGTACTTCCCCAGAAGCAAAAAAACACTCTCCACTCTGAAGTGGCAATTCATGATGCTAGGCATCAAACTTGTTAAGGAACCAACTAGCCCTCCCACGCCAACGGGCAGGATCAAGAGCTAAATAACAATTAAAATACCCTGGTGCCAAAAAACAAAAAAAAACAACCAAAAAAAACAGACCCAACCCACTCAGTTTCTCTGCTCATGAGCAAAACATTGCAGCGATGCTGCACCCTCTCACTTTCTCCAGTAACTTCCCAGCCGGAGAAGGAAAAAAAGGGGGGAAAAAAAAAGAATAAAAGGAGGCAGAGGCCAGAAGAAACAGGGCACCAAACCTTTCTATGCCAGGCAACCCGCAGGAGCTCCCCGCTCCCTTGCCAGCCCTGTAATGCACACCCCACTCCCCCTCCCCACCAGCGAGCTTAGCGAGAGCCGCTGGGCTGAGGAAGGCAGAGGGGTGGGCGGCA
>NW_017728921.1:2450164-2478929 GCF_001723895.1 Crocodylus porosus | reverse complement strand
GCGCACCTGACGTCATCCCGCGAAGCCCGGGGCCGGGGCGGGCACTGAGCACGCGTGGGGCGTGGGGCGGGCGGCGTCCTTGTGCGCGCCGCTGCCCTTGGGCTCGGGCCGCTTCTGCCTGAGCGATGGCGCACGAGGCGCTGACGTCACCGTGGCGGCATCAGACCTGGCCTCTCGGGTGGTGGGGGGCACAGACCCGGAGAGATCCAGGCCCCTCAGTCTCTCCTCGTAGAAGCGAGGATCTCTTTTCTAGGACGGCTCTGTAGTGGGTATTTCCGCTGCCTAACCTGGCAGGACCAGGCTGGTGGCGGATGAAATGCCTTGACCAAAGTGGTGCAGTTAAAATGGCATCGTGTAGTAGAGGGTTGCACTTTTGTCCGCTTGCGGACCGGGCACCCTAATGAGAGCCTCATCGCTAGCCTCCCAATGGTCAGCTTCCAGCGGGAGGAGCTGGGCTACATGCCGACTGTAGGCAAATGGGAGACTTCTCTCTATCTTGCTTCAGCGGCCATACGCTTGAAACTCAGAGGCATGAAAACCCCGAGCCTCCAGGCTTGGGCTTGCACATAGGATGCCGGCTGCCGGCCAAAGGATTTGGAAGTATCGGAAGACCCAGGCTGGGGTGGAGGATACTTGCCAGTAGCAGGACCACTTATGGTTCTTGAATGATTCAACCGGATTTGGACCTGATCTGGCTAATTTGACCCAAGACGCACAAAAAGTTTTCTTCAAAATAAAAAATAAAAAGCTCTGTAGTTGGGATAAAGTTAGACAAGCTTTGCAATGGAAGACCTCCTCAGAAATCCTTGCCTCTTGCATCAACCCTGCACCATCGCAGCAACATCGCTCTTATAAGAGGCCATTCACTGCACTCCCTTCCCGACCTAAATTACCCCTCTGCCACTAGGGTTTTCTGTGTTCTATATTTAGGCGTCCCACGCAGTGAGAACAGCTCCCCTTGGGAGACCACAGCACACATTAACAGAGCTGACCCAGTTTTACCCATGCTTCCTTGTTACTGAAGACATAACTGCAGTGATGATGGGTCCAGCCCAAGTGACCCTTGGCCCAAGCAGTTACTGGGTGTTTGGGGCCTTGCCCAGTGGTTAATGTTAACAGGAAACATTGCAAGTGCAAGTCAGGTGTATAATCATTTTAAATTCAGTAGTAGCTAAAAAGCAGCTGGGAGTGGGTCTTTTTTTAGCTACAGACCCTTTTGGGGGGGTCTTTTTTTGGCCACTGTACAGATGTGGCAGCAAACAGTCCCTGGCTTGAAAAACTCATCTAGTTGGACAAGGACAAGGATAAGGATGTGTAGCACACTAGGGGAGCAAACACTGTGATGGCCTTAAATATTGGTTTGTGGGGGTGAGCCTTCACAGGAGTTTAGCTAAATGGAGGAAACAGGTGGGGGAGGACTGAAGGGAAATGAAGTAAACATCTCTGGCCATTTACAGAGACTGTCTGCAGTCCTGATACCATGTACACAGAAAGAATAGGCAACAGGAGGTGGTTTGTTTGGAAATAGAAGTCTGGTTTCTCAGTGAGTTTCTTTGCCTAAAAGAAGTTCTGTCCTGTAGCTTTCTCCCAGAGCTGCACTCAGGCTGCCCATCCCCGCCTGACGTACTTCCTTGTGTCCGGTTCCTGAAACATTCATGTCCATGCAGCCATGGATGCAACCCATCAATAATCCAACTCCTACATTTGCATTCAGTTGCCAGACACATCCATTCAGGGGTAGGCAACCCCTGGCAGGGGGTGCCAGAGTGTGGTGCACAAAGGCATTTTGCTTGGCATGTGGAAAAATGCCTTGGGGTGGACTGCCACAACAAGGATCGGGCCCCTTGCAGTTACCCTGCTGTCCACCCCTGGCATGCCAACATCTTACAAGTCAAAGTTGCGGGTGTTTTGGGAACTCTGACCAAAAAACCATGCTGACCCCTGGCCTAGCATGTACTCAGGCCTTGGATGGTGGCTTCTCTTGTTCAACTATCACTGACCAAAGTGGCACTTAATTGCTCTTATTTAACTTCAGCGAAAGGTACCTAGCAAGTCCATCAGGATCAGTGAAGTCTGATTGCCCATACACCACAGCAGCTAATGAACTAAGTCCTCTGCTTATGAAAGTGTATGCTGTACATCTCCAACTTAGTCTGTAAGGGCATTTTTACATATGCAAGCGCGGCACCGGCAAGCACTTTGAAAAGCACCCAGTGCTGCATCACTTGCAGTTGTATACGTGGCAAAATGTGTGTCAGCGCACAGAAAATGGCAGCAGTCTCTGTGTGTTTTAGTTCAGAAGCAAGGTCCAGGCACTGAAATGTATGTGTATAAATCCCCTAAAGGTCCAAATCTCCCCTTCTTTCTGCTGTAAATCAAAGACGTGCTTGCTAGCAGCTGCCAACACCCTCCAGTACAGAAATAAGTGAAGAGGTACAGATTCAGATTGCTTGGTGTGCTTCATGGTCAGAAAGTTTTTTCTGATTATTTAACCTAGATTTTCCAAGTGATTAAACTCCTAACTATCTGGCCAGATAAAAATTTATGGATATAAATGCAATTAGGTGTTTTGTCTGTGTAACCAGTATCATTCATGTCTCAATTTAAACTATAGAAAGGCATGTTGATTGCAAGTCAGCATTTGTATTAAAAGCATTACTAGTAATAGTAATCATTTCATCCCATGTACAGCTCCTTTGACCATATTTAATTATTCCTCCTCTTTGTTGTTTTTTACTTCTGACAAATTTTAATGTTATCATGGCAGGTGACACTAAAACAAGTCATCTTATCCGTCTGTATATATTGGTTTCTAGCCCCAAGATGACATCTCTTGCTTTTCTCTGAATTCTCTGTAGTTGTCAATGCCTCTCACACTAGTGTATAACAAAATAATTTCCAGATTTTTTTGTGCTTGGAAATGCTGAGCAAATTGGTTCTGTAAAATATCTTGCATTGGTTTGACCTTGTATTTGTTTAGCTATTCTGCTAATTTACTTCCAGGTGCAAATTAAATATTCAAGTTCTAATTTAAATTAGCAAAACTCAAACATCTCCTTAATTCATTGTTGTAGGTACATAGGTTTACTACTTGTATCATATGCAAAATCACTTATAACAGGAACACTATTCCACCCTAGTAATTTAGTTATATGGCAGCTCCTTAACCTGTCTCAGGTCATCTGTAAACTTTATAATGAAATGGAAACTGGTATCATGGTCAGGGACAGCATATTGTTGGCATTCTCTTCACCCTGGTTATTTTCCTTCACTTGAACAGGATAGTTTTGTTTTCTGATGATTTTCAAATCCAGTGAGATACTCAAGTCTCTGAACACTCAAATACAGTAGGAAGGAAGCAACCTCTGGCACATGGACAGCTGGGAAGGGAGGGGGAGTTTGGCCAAGGACACTAAGGTTATTATACAAAGTGAAGTGTTACGGGGTATGTTGTATGCTTTGGAATACCACTGCTTTCACAGAGTGATACTGCAATATTTAGATTTACTTCTGTGGTTCTGAGAAAAAAAAAATGGAAGGGCTTGGCCATTACTTCTTAAATCACACACAGCATGACAGTTTGAGTGACTACATATTAGAAACTTTCTGATTCCCCTGGGAATGGAATACTTTCCCCTGGCAAAATATTTTTCTACCCTGTGTAAGAATAACCCCTCCACCTTTGAACGTATCCTGCTCTTGCCACTAAATTCATTGCAGGAAGTCCCCTTTCTTTCCAGTTATACAAGAGCAAATTATTTGGTCCTCAGATATGTTCTGTTCTCACAAACAAAAAACACAGGGTGCTAAAAATAAAAACAAATGTACCAACAGGCTACTGAGATCTCTTGACAGTGCATGTTAGAGGTTGAACCTTGGCTTCCTGAAAGAGGGCCTCAAAGGGAACTGGCAGCATGTTCCTTCCCTGCACCATTATCAGCAGTGAGGCAGAGTGACACCTTCTAGACTAACTTGTTTAGAGAGGCAAGTTTTCATAGGCACCTGCTTCATCAAATGCTATGAATTGACTTGCAGAGAGCAGGAGTACAAAAGAAAAAGGAATACAAAGTTATTTAAGTATAGGGAAAGGGTGAGGAAAGGTTTACTAAGTATTTCCTTTAGTTCTTGGAGGTAAACCCTTCCCCCAAAGTTTTACCTTCTCCCCCCTTCCCTATCCTCTGCCCTGTGTAATAATTTTGGAACTTTGTTAAATATTTGTCAGACTGTTGCCTGGACTCCCATTACATCAGGCCCTTATAGAAGAAACACACACAAAAGCAGGAAATCACATGTTTTCCTCAACTAAGAATTAGACTAGCTTGGGAGGTCTTTTGAAAATGGAGAGGATTCAATATTATTTGGTGAGTCACTAGTTGACTGTTATACATAGATTTACACGTTCTGTTGCTTTTTTTTGAACATTTAAGTGGGGCACTTTGGAGAAAGGCTGTTCGTGTGAAGCAGTATTTTATGTAGAACTCTTGCCAAGCAACAATACAGGTTTGCCTTTGGCCTACATCTCAGTTATAAGCAATATTGATGTGCACTAATGCTGCCTACAATGATACCCTCAAACTTGAAGCTACAATTAAATAATTAGTGAGATATTTATCCATTTCAAAGAGATTCATATGCAGGAATTTAACCAAACATGCATGGTATGCAAGTAATCTGGTTATCTCTGCAGAGAATTTAAAGTGTATTTAATCTTATTGCCAGAGCAGAAGATTTCAGAAATATGCATAATCCCATTTTATCTACTGGAGGGTTCTAGCAGTTGTATAATCTCATTATTTTAGTCACGTCTAGCTGTAGCTGATTAACATAGGAGTGATTTTGACTCGTTCTAGCAACCTAACGTGACTAGTTACGTATTTTCTAACATAGCAGTTGTACAAATGTATTCAAAGACCAAATAGCATTGCACATATATGTTTCTGTACGAGGTCATAAATTAGCCCTGAAATGCATCTCTCTTCCCCAACTGAAATGTACCTTCAAAGAAAAGTGTTTATTAGCTAAACTTCTCCCCCATTTATTGAGGGGAAAAATGGTGTTGTGGGTTAATCCACCCATCTGATTGCTAACCTGAGAGAAAATGCTTTGTGGTTTAAGTGCTTCCCTCCTTCCCCTTGACTCAAATTTGCTTCACAAAAGGTTACTTGAACTTAAACATCTCTGGAAAGTTTATGATAGAGGATGTATATATATAACTCTCTCTATATATATATAGAAATATATTTGAATTACAAAACAAATCTCTGTAGTGCTTAGTAGGGCTCTTTGCACCTCTACCCCTTCTCAAGTGTCTCTGAGTCTACCCCTTCAGCTATCAGGACTTTGCCATCGCTTCTCCCAGAACAGATCTCATGCTCTTGGTCTTTTGACTCAGATCAAGTGTGGGGGTATCTGAATCCGAAGACCTCCTGCCTTGGGCCTACAAGTAGGATGCCTGCCAGTGGATTTGGAAATATCTGAAGTCCCAGGGTGAGAGCCTGAGATGGGGGATGCTCACCAGTTGTAGCACCCTACATGGGATTTAGAATGATTGAGTTTTGCCTGCTTAATCAATATGGTTTTCTGAATGATTGAGTTCTGCTCAATCAATATGATTTGAAACTGATTTGGCTGATCTGACCTGGAACACAAAATATATTCTTGGCGGTTCTTCACAGACAATAATGCTAGGAAGGTAACAGGGCTGCTGGTGACTAAGCAGTTCAATTGCAGAGAGGCAAATCCTGCTGCAATGGTTACACATGTATGGCTGATTACTGCTAAATGAGGGCGCCTCTTTCTTCCTGCTCCTCTTCTCCTCATTGCTGGTTCTGCACTGACATTCAAAGAAGACTGTTGCCTTTTTTATTTGGAGCAGCCATCCCAATCTGCAGCCTGAGTTTCCCACAGTTTGTGGTTAATACCACAGGCAGAAAAGGGCCTCTTCAGAGTGTCCTTGAAGCGTTTGCATGGGCCCTCTCTGTCGCGTTTCCCTATCATCAGTTCCCTGTGTAGCATGGCCTTTGGTAGGCAGTTGTCATCTATCCCGGCCACGTGGCCTGCACACTGCAGCTGAGTCTGCAGGCAAATTGCCTCAGTACTGGTGGTACTGGCTCTTTGTAGCACCTCCATATTGGTGACATAATTCTGCCACCGGATCTTGGCATAATACTGCCAACCGGACAAAGTTAAACAGTTATAAACTCCAGCAAGACTGTTTCAGGCCAGACATAAGGAAGAATTTCTTTACTGTCCGAGCCCCCAAGGTCTGGAACAGTCTGCCATCAGAGGTGGTTCAAGCACCCACATTGAACACCTTGACGAGAAATTTGGATGCTTATCTTGCTGGGATCCTGTGACCCCAGCTGACTTCCTGCCCCTTGTGCAGGGGGCTGGACTCGATGATCTCCCGAGGTCCCTTCCAGCCCTAATGTCTATGAAATCTGTGAAATCTTGAGAGTGGTGCTGAGGCAGCACTGATGAAAGTGCTCAAGGAGGTGGTCATGGCTGTGATCTAAGACCCATGATTCAGCACCGTACGGTAGGGTGGAGATAACAGCTCTGTACACCTTGACTTTGGCTACAACTATTCCAGGCTCACTTGTCGAGTCTGCCAAGGCAGTGCAAGCTGTTGAGAGTCTGTTGTCTACCTCCTTGTTGATCATGATGTCATACTCCCATGAAATATATTCATAAACAAAAAAAAATCTCATGCTCTTAGACCAGGCCCTGGACAACAATACTCTGTATACCCACTGTGCTTATGTAGTCAGTCTGATTGTGTTCAACATTCATAGACTCCCAAAAGGAAGAGCTGTGTTCAGCGGCAATTGTAGTGAAACAGACCTTTAGTAAAGCAGCAGTGTCCCTGGAGAGGGGGAGATTCACCTTTTATCTTGCCAGAGCTCCTTTGTCTGCTCAGTTCTTAGGTGTTTTGTTCTGTTTGTCAAAAACTGGCTCTGCAACATGTCTGGAGCCTCCCCAGTTAATACTGTGGGTATTGTCTCTTTACAATCCTCGATTGTTTATCTCAGGGTGCCTTATCTTAAGCCTTTCTTCATTCTTTCTGCTTGTTTTCCTGACGGCCCGATATGTAAAGTTAAACACAGAATATTCATGAAGCAAGCGTATCAATAATAACCAGATGACATACAGCTTTCGTAGCATTAGAGAGCAGTCTCACATCTGTCACAACACCAACTCTTTCCAACTTTATTTTTACTTTTTGGTAACTGTCCCGAGTACAATTAATTCAGCTCTGTGCTTCTTAGATTTTAAGATTAGAGATTCCACTCAAATGTACATCATCACACAATACAGAAAGGATGAATACAATGAAAATTATTCAAAATGTGCAAAACAGCTTTGTCTTGAGGACTGAAGTGTCTACAGCTTAGCTATCCCTAGAACAGGAGCTATGAGAGTAGCTCCATTTGATTCAAAGTTAATGTGTCTCTTAAGACCGAATCAATTACTCTTTGGACCAGGATGTTAAAACAAGTTTAAAATTTCAAGATCAGTTAGTGAGGAGGAAATTACACAAGAAAAAAACAATTCCCTAATGGCTCTGAGTATTAGTATTACTGAGATTTTAAATTAATAGACACCACATTAGAAGGCCAATATGATATTTGGTAATAGGAGGATACATTATAACACTAGAGGGAGAGAAGGGAAGGCCCCACACCCTCTGTAAAGAAGGAAATAGTCCATTTTATAGCAGAGAGCTGCTGTGTAGGCTCAGCAATGAGACAATATTCATTGTAGGTTTTTTTAATGTTCATATAGTTGGAACATGGTCTTGACTGAATACATTTGGGAGACAAGCTGTCATTCTCTTTCATTTTGTTTGAGGGGGGAAGTTTGAGAGGATAGGCGAGATCATCTGGATTGCTAGTTGAGGCTCGACCCAGGAAGATCATCTGGATTGCTAGTTGGGGCTTGGTCTGGGGAGATAATATGGATTGTGGGTTGAGGCTTGACCAGGGAAGGGAATCTGGATTGCGGGTTGGGGCTCGACCTGGGAGGATAATCCAGATTGCGGGTTGGGGTTCAGCCTGGGTTTGGCTCAGCTCTGGGTTCAGGTGCCTTGCTTAGGACAAGGAGGAGAGGGCAGGCTCTCAAACACATCCTTTCTACGTCAAACTGGTGTTTACAGATTACATTTTCTGCCTTGATTCACATTCAGGATAATCATGTTTCCAAATCAAAACTACCTGGGGACAAAAATGTACTTCAGAATAAAATCATTTGTAGTTTAAACTGGATTGCCAGAAGTTTTTTGCTTAATTGACCCATTGACTGAAAAAAAAAACAACCCAAACTAAAGCACTCTCATTTTCCTGCTAATTTCCTGGCAACATTTACCTCTGAATCAAAATGTTTGTGGTTCAAACTCCAAACACTCAGGTAATGTTTACCTCAGGAAAAAAAGAGTCCTTTCTTCAGTCTACCTACTGGATTTCTTAATATTCACTGCAGGTTTCAGCTCTCCCTTCCAACCAAAATTTACCTGAGAATAAAAGTATTTGCAGCCAAACCGGTTCCTGGCTAACATTTCCTTCACAATAAAAGTGTTTGAACTTGACATCCCCTCCACAAAATGGCAGGTGGGAGAGGTGTGGAGCTGAGTGGGGACCCGGGTCTGGCATGGCCACCTCAGAGGATCTGCATTCAAACATTTTACTGAGCACAGACTGAGGAACAGCAGGAACGGCCATCTTCTGATAGCCAGATGCGTGTTGTTGGATGATATGTGCTGCCCGATAAACATTTACCTCATGAAAAAAGTGTTTCTAGGCTAAAACTCCCTGGGCATGAAAAATGTACCTCAGGATAAAACCGTAGTCTAACATTTCTCTTTTATTTTTCCCCAACTGACAGATGGCATTTCCCTGAGATATGCAAGCTCCTCCGTTCACCTGCTAACCCACAAAAACTCGGCCTCATCACCTGAGACTTTGTGGGCTTCCCCCTGGAAAGTTGCTAAGTCTGCTCAGTGCCAGGTACGACCATTACCTGCTTCCACCCAGAGGGCCCAGCAGCAACATGGTGGGTCTACTCGTGGTGGGGGACCCCTATACAAGACCTCAGTGCTGCAACCTCCAGCATAAGGCGAGGTTGGGGTGCCTCAAAACCCGAGCCCCCACTGCTTTGTGGGGACTCCTGTGTTGGAGAAAGGCTAAGGGATGTTGCCCTGACAGAAATGCACCCTGGTGCTGTTCTTATCGACAGCCATCCAGAAAAATAACTCATCTTGAAGAGAAAAGAGAGGACATCAAGAGAAATCTTGAAGAGAAAAATATCATATCTTGAAGAGAAAAGAGAGGACATCAAGAGAAATCTTGAAGAGAAAAATAGAGGACATCAAGAGAAATCTTGATAGAAAAATAGAGGACAACAAGAGAAATCTTGAAGAGAAAAATAGAGGACAACAAGAGAAATCTTGAAGAGAAAAATATCATATCATGAACAGAAAAATAGGGGACATAAAGGCGTTGGGTTTCGTATCAATAGAGGACAGAGGACAACTGGACTGTCCTCTACGATGGCCACCCTATGCATACACCATGGTCAACAGGCTTGACGGTCACCGACACATATGTTGACACACATCCCTGGATGTGCCACCATCTTGGCTGAGCTGAGCATTTGACACATCTCATGCTTGTTAAGCCCACTGGGGTTTCTCAAACTATATTTCCCTGTGCCAGTCCCTCCGAGGGGCATGCCTAATGTACCCTGAACAAAGTTTACCTCAGAATAATGGAAAATGAGGGTGGAAGGGAGCTCAGGAGGTCCCATCTAGTTCAACCCCTGCTCCATGCAGGACCAGCCCCAACTACATCATCCCAGCCAAGGCTTTGTCTACCCGGGTCGTAAATACCTCCAAGGATGGAGACGCCACCGCCTCTCTGGGGACCCTGGTCCAGTGCTTCACCACCCTCCTCCAGAAAAAGTTTTTCCTACTATCCAACCTCAACTTGCCTTGAATAAATACCACAAAATAAATTCCTGTGGTTCCCCCTTCTCTTTCCTGCCTGAGAGGTACCTCAGAATTAAAGGTATAGTTTCGCTCAGGTTCCCCTTTCTTCACATTTCCATGAGAACAAGTGATCTGTCATTAAACGCTTCCCTGCCTGGGCTGTCATTTACATTGCAATGAGCATTGCTTTGGGGTTATTTCTCTTTCGAATCTAGAAATCTAAGTATTGTCCCTTGACCTGCCATTTTCCAGCGGCAGATTTATATGCGAATATAAGCGCTGTAAATCCCTTCTCCTCCATGATAACATTTTACCTGCGGCTTTGCGGGCACTTCCCCCAGATAACGAGATTCCTTGTCTGAGATGCTGCTTCATTTCTCTTGACCTCAGCGTCAATGTTTTCTGTTTAAATATGTCACTGCCCTGTCTATCAAGTACCTTGCAACAAAAGATGCGTTGCAATTAAATGGTTTAGGCCTAAATTGTTGGTTTTGGCAAAATCATTCGAGATTAAACAGTTTCCTTGGCCAAAACACATTAAGGAGTTGAGGTGTGTATGGCTTTATAGTCGAAATCTCTCACTGCATTTTACTTGAGGAACAGGACAACTTGCTCAAATGAGTACATTTTATTTCAGAATTAATTTATTTTGGATTTCAGCTCTTGCTCCCAGCTGAAAGTTTTTCAGAATAAAAAAAGGATTTCTTGTAAAAAAAATGCTCCCCTCATTACCATTAACCTGAGGATGAAGGCAGTGGTTGCCTACTCTTTTTGTTGCACTGATTGCAAAATAAAGGCAATGTTTTAAATCCCAGCTTCTTGAATAACGCATCTCTCTCTCTATCCCTCATGGCTGCAGAGAAAAGCTGGAATACGTCACCCAAATTTACTCTAGAAGGGTTTGAAAAAATAAAATAACATTTTATCCTGAACAAACAGCAGTGCACTTCTGTCGTGATGTTTCATCAAGATGATTTCTTCTAATTGAAAGCAACTGAGATGTGTATGAATCACTCAGTCCGTTTACACATGAATAGCGGCGAGGACATGTACTGATGTTATCAAAGGCAAAGCAAGGCGCACAGGTGACAGCCCAGCAGTTGCAAGTTCAAGGCCAAAGCAGAAGCGCTCTGATTGCAGTGAATCTGCAAAGCCTGCCAAATACCTCATTACAAGGACAGGGAGAAGGGAAGCAAAGCGAGTCACACGGCATATCGCACCTGCCTGTTTCTGCTTCATCTGCTTTTCAAGGTGAAGTGTACTTACTCTGTCCTTTCACAGGGCAGAAAGCTTTAAACTTGTTTAAGTATCTCAGCGGCAAGGATGTGGTGTGATACCTTTTATTAGCCTAACTGTACAGTTGGGAGAACCGCTGGACAAGTTTTTGGTCATGAAGGACTCTTCTTCGTCATAAGTTACTTTACTGGCTTCTTAACGATTGCTTTTTACTACTGCAACATTCCTTCAAGAATTTTTAGATCTGAAATTACTGATGTATCACTGCTATCCTAACATGTAACTGAAATGAATCCAATCGCTCACCACTATTCACTGCTACAAGAGGATCCCACAGAAATGGATCACTTACGTTAAGGATGATTGTGAAATTTGGAGTAGTATTCTTTTGATATTGGTTTCTCCTTAAAATGCGTTAACAATAAACACTTAATTGCTCATAGAACATTCTTCCTGTCTTCTCCAAGCTGTACTAGGAACGGAAAGGTCAGTTAGTAGGTCATGTTTTTTTAGGTATACTTTTAGTCTGAAAAATGTAACCTATACCTTGAATAACAAGGGAGTACAACGTTCTGTTAACGTTTACCTAAAACGTTGCCACCCTGCCAGTCGGTGTTCATCCTGTTGGGAGAGTGTCCTCAAGTGGTGGAATAAATCAAAATTAACCACATAGCCAAATGAACAACTGTCCAAAGCCATAGTTGCAAACGTTTTGTTCAGTTGAAGTCTCAGTGACAACAGAAGACCCTGCTCTCAATTGGGGTCCTTTGTACAAGTCGTCAGTATCCAGTACACAAAATATGCTTCCTGATCCCCACCATCATATAATCGGAGAAAGAGTTTAAAATCCATTATGTAGCGTTCATTTTAACTGGCTTACAGTCTTAACAGAACAGCAAGAATTAATTTAAGGTTAATTTTAACTATTTTCCCTGCACATTTTCTACTTTCAGTACCCCCCAAACAGAAATTTTCCCCAACTTGTAACACAATACAATTGTTTAAATGCATGTAAAAGTAGTAGATGTTCACTTCTAACACCAAAATAGAAAGTATAGCATATAAATGAGGTTCTTAGTAGCAATTTGGCCTGGAAGAGCTTCTGTAAATCTTACCGTTCCAAACCCTGCAAAGTATGAAGAAATCGAGCTAGCTACCTCTAAGACTCCAGCTTTATACTTGTGGTTTTCTATGGATATGTCAAAACTGACAGCTAAGTACATGCTCAAGTTCAAGCACAAGCTTTCAAGGTTTCCCAGGTTCACCTTTTCTCCACTGACAGTGCATCTTGTAGCATGTACCAAAAGCATCTGTGTTCTAAAACTATATTGAAGAAGTTACAAAACACTATACAGTTGCCAGGGAAAAAAAGGATTTCCAGTATCTTGAGACAAATCAACTGATTTAGCCTCACCAAGCTCGGCTTCCTTCAAAAAAGGAAAAAAATAGGAAGTAAATATATTGCAAGAGGAAGAAATGGGCAAGGGGGGGGGAAAAACATATTCTGATGAGTCTCCCAGTTAGAATTAGCCTCTATTAAACAGCTACAATCATCTTTAAAAAGTATGCATTTTTTTCTTTAAGATCCTGTCATTGTTTCTGAACATATAGGTATTTAAGCATTAAAACACCTTTTAAAACCCTCTTACTTTAAGTTCTTTTGATTTAAACTTACTTCTCAGTCTGGGAGAACTGCAGTGGTGGAAGAGGCACTGATTTGAAAGCCAGCCTTCCCACACCACCCCTTTGTAGGTGAAAGTCAATAAAGGCTCAGCTTGTACTCCAACAATTAACTCTCTAATCCTCAGCAAGATCCTGCTAATCATGGCATTTAAAACAAAACTGAACAGACACATTATGTGTATTTTTCTCTAAATCCAACATACATAGCTGGTTACAGTCCAGAAATCTCCCATGTCACCCCCTGGTTTTTCTTCTTTTTTAATGTGATAATAACAAAACGTAATCCTTGGCTTCCTACTTGTTATAGTCTTCATCTTAAAGACTGTATACATATGTTTGTGGTAATGATTATCACAACTTTATTTAAAAACTTCTCAGCATTATCTTCTCAGCCTGCAATGATTATATTTTTTGCCTGGTTTTAAGATTTCTCTTTGGTTAATTGGTTATTTTTGAAGCAGCGCAGGAAAAAAGAATGCCATCTAAGAATTTTTGTCCATTATCACTGCGAAAATTGTCAAATTCAGCAGTCGTGCAATGTTTGGTTACTGCATGTTAATTTCATACAGATAAGAAAAGGTGTCTTGGTTTAATCTGAAATATTTTTAAGCCTGTTGTTCATTGTGGAATGCTATCCCACAACATGCCTAATTATGAGTAGATTCTTCTGCCTCCGACAGCTTGAAGCATAGTATTTCACACTGTTTGCCTACTTCTGCTTTAATAATGTTTGTACACAAAATGTGGTTAACCACCAAAAATGACATTTATGTTAGGAAACAGAGAACAACTCAAGACTTAACTACTTAAAGTCCACTATAACATCAATCCAACAGAAGTTATCTGTATTGGCAGTATTTCAATTTGTTCTTGGGTCCTTGAAATGTGTTGGGTGTAATGTTTGCCCCTCATTAATAATAAATATGGCAGTAAATTCAGCTCCTTTTAGAACCAGGAATCTAAAATGGTAGTGCCCCCCAAATGCAGGCACATGATACTACCCAAAATAAATACACATCATGCAAAGCAAGGAGTGGGGGGAGTAAATGCAATGGATTTGTAAATAAAATGGATTGCGTCAAACACCTGACTACAACATGCTTTTCATTTTTCAATCCCAAATCAACAAGTTGTAGTTAAACTACTGGGTTAAAAAGGGTTAATGGCAACTTCCATGCCTTATATTACAAAGGCCATTTTTTTTAATAAGGAGAATTTGTTTGTTAAGTCTGGATACATCCTGGTCTAAAACTAACATTGATGCTGAATTGCGGACTCCAGATAACTGCATCTATTTCCAAAAATCTCATCAGCATTTTATTTAAGGTGTTTTGAAAAGCTGCTCCTTGTGCTATATACAGTTAAAATGACATTAATTTATAGTGCCATTTGACACTGTCATTAAATTTATGACTATCTTTTACCTTTAGTCAAGTTTTTCAGTCTATGTGAGAAGATTTTGTATGGTCATGGACCTCAGTAACCAGTTTCTGAGCTTAACTTCAGCAGCAAGTGTCTTACTTTTGCACCATTCTACCCTTAGGAAGTGGAATGTATACAAATACACTGATTGCAGACAAATGTATTAAATAATCATAATAATTTGCAGTTCATGCTAGGCTTCTGTTGGATATTTATCATTCCATATTTTGTATTGTTATTGAATGTGGCCATGTCCACAGAACAAAACTGACAAATCTTTCCACTTGTCCTTCCTTCTACTTGTACACAGAAGATTTAAACTGTGTAAACATTAATCTTGCACAACTCTTTTAAAAGTAAATTATTCTGTAGGGATTCTATTTCTAAACGCATACAGTGTTTCATGATCTCTTTAAGAGGCAGTTCTCCAACTTTCAAAGTATGGTTTCTCAAAAAGGAGCATAGAGAGGATGGATTTAGCTCATTCCTTTATGGTGATGCATACACAAGTAGTATAGTGCCATGAATATTGTCAGAACTCAGGTGGTGCCTTGCACCAGCAGACATCATCACTGGATTTGACAGGGTGCATGATTGCCATCTAGTGCTTTTAACAGAATTCACAATAGTGCTGTCTGGAAAGGACAAATCAGTATCTGTTTTTGCTTTTAATTGTAAAATCCTACAAATGCAATATACTTTGCTCCAAGAACAATACCAAAGGCATGTTTCCCTCTGCGTTCTTTGTGCTCTATGCTCAGCCCTCCAAACACTTAATATTCTCTATTCCTGCCAGAAGGTATCGTTCCTTGTTGAAGTTGACAAAACAGAGTTTGGTCGAATCTTTCAAATAAAAACACAATACTCATTAATCACCAAGAGATACTATCTAAAACAAATAATACAGCAATTTAGTACAAGTAAAACCTGTCTCCATTGTAGACTGCCTACCAGTCAAGATTTGTTTTCAGAGAGGTAGATACTAAAGTAGTCCTCTGTCTTACTTCTTTTAGTTGTCACAGAAGTTCTGAAGGAAGGACTTTAATTAATTTGTGCAGATTAATGTATTCTTTAGTGGTGTAATCTGACGTACAACCCCCCCACCCCCGTACACATAATCCATTACAGGTGTATGGAGTTATGCCCTGCATTTGGGTAAGTAGAATGAAGGGAATATAATTTTCAAAGCAAAATGCTTCAGGGTTTCATTTATCCTTAGTACCATAAAGTAATTTTGAAGTAAACCGTTAAAACAAAAGTGCTTAACATTTTTCTTTTTTAATATTAAATACTATAGATTTTTAACTGGAACCACTCTGTATTAGAGAAAAAGAAAGTCCTACCCCAGCCTTTTCTATACAAGATCTTATGCCATGCTCATAACATATGTATCCAAGCAAACCTACACCTCTGCTTTGTCCAAATATGTTAAATGTTAAATATTAATCTTTTGCTTTAATATTTTATTTTGTTTTAATTTTAAACGCCTACTTTATTTGGGAAACTTTGTAATAAAAAGTATATTAAAAGTGCTCTGCTGTGCATTTGAGATCACTGCAAAAGCTGCTTGTTCTTGTTTATTCCTCCAAATTATAGACTATCTGTAGCTGCAGATCTCACATAGGATCAGCAGTATCAATCACCCTGAATTAAACAAAAACCTAAGCAAGTAAGTTAAAAAGACAAACAAATAGGATACATATCTTACAAGTATAGTGTCTGAATACTGTAATTACCAGTAACTGCTGCTTGTGATCACTGATGAATAACTGACAGATCCTTTGGCACTGTTATCTGCCGTAGAATTTCAGGACTAGAATAAAGAAAATAATTAATAAAATAACTTTTTTTTACAAGGAGGGCAATTAATAGCCACTATTTGGTATTACTGCACAGACCCCTACTAGTTCCTCCATGAGTCCATGCCCCTTCTTTTCACCCGCTTGAAGACTGCTGTAAACATAAGGCCATCATCCTCACTCATGTCCTATGCTCTCTCCAGAAAGATGTTTTGAGGAAGTGGTGTGAGGAAATCCTTCCCTTACTTCTTTATTGGATGTTTTTAATTACAGGAAATCTTTTGTCCAGTGTAAATATTTAAAATTTGGTTGACTGCATTGGTATTCCTTGTACCTTTCATGCTTAAGTGAGAAAATGAAAGTTAGAGCTACTTTTGTTGTTGCTCTAATTTACATATAATGCAGTGTGTTCCTGTATTCAGTTACATGCAGAACTACTTTACACTCCTATTACAGATTCTGTGGGAATGATGTGCCTTGTTTCAGCCTGAAATTTATTTTGTGATGTGCCTAAAACTATCCCACAAGTGCATACTATCACCCTACTGAGGATAATTAATCTGCAGATATCTCAATATTTATATTTTAATTAGGGATGGGGCCTTTTTCTGTAGCACTAAAGCTCCTTCTATAATTTTTACATTGACTCTCTGCTGTGCTTCTCCTTTGCATTTAACTTCCATGTGAACCATATCACTTCACTCCATTTTGTAGTTTACTCATCTTGTAATGGCAAATGGAGCAAGGTAATTTATACACAAAGCTACTGTAAGTCCAGTCTTTAAGAAGCTAGAAATCATCCAACTATCTATTTCAAGCAAACAGTATACAACTCTGGCCACCAGAGTGAGATAGCACAGTGGTTTTCAACCTGTGGCCCACGGACCCCTGGGTCTGCAGATGATGTCTAAGGGGTCTGTGAAAAATGATCAAAAGAATGTGAATACCCACACTTACAATTTAAAGGGGTCCACACCTCCATTTGAAATTTTCAAAGAAGTCCGCAAATGAAAAACAGTTGAAGACCGCTGAGATAGCAAAACAGCACACTCTTTCTTAGCTAAACAGAACAGTTGAGCAGCTGACATTTTGTCTCTTAGTCTCTACACTCCCTACAGCACTACAGCATAGAATTTAGGGTATATCATCCTTCATTCCCCATCCCCCCAAAGTCCACCAGTGCCTCTACACTTCTTGAAGTCCTGTATTTTTAACAAACTAACCCAGTTCCAGCACAAATTGTTTTATTTCTTTTCTGTATAGATTCTTATGCTCCCCTCATCATCACTAAGGATATCTGAGTACTTTCCCACAGTGCATTAAGTGACTTGACGAACATCTGTCATGTATGATTAATTTCCTCTCCTCCTCTTCTCAAGGGAGAAATTGTGCATGCGGTATAATGTTTTGGTAGGCTTTAATTTATTTAATAAATATATGCGTGCTATTATGTGTTTATATTACTGAAGGCAATGTCATATAAACCCTCTTGAAACTTGGAGTGGGTCTTGCTGTGGTTTGTGGTGGTTTTTAGGTCTTCCAGGTGTTTGTTGCAGTCTGGGATTTCCAGTAAGACAGCTGTAATGTGCTTGAACTAAACTTTACCCATATAGTATAAAAGCTCTGTTCTCCTCGAATGTGAACCACATGCTTTAACCTTTTGCTGTTTAGTTCTCATGGGATCTGTGTTGTCTCCAACGCTAGCAGCATTTATGCTTTTAATAACAAATAGAATAGAGGTAGTTAGCTGTGTTAGTCTGAAGTCAGGCAGAAGGCAGGGCAGATTTGTACTTTATAGACTAACTAAGAAATGTATAGCATGAGCATTTGTAAGCACTGGGCTTACACCCGATGCTGTAGATGCTGCAGGAAGCAGTGACTGGAATACAAAGGGTAGGGAAGGAGTGAGTGAGCACTGCTGAGAGAGGCACAAACATTGAACCCCTATTCGAAGCATACCTTGGGTAGGGTTTTTTTTAATCTCCCTGAATTTAACATCTGCTGTAGAGTCAGCAGCTCTAATGTATGCGAGACAGACAGCACTTTGGCCTAGATGGTGTAATCTATTCCAATCATTAATCATTGTCAGGTATGTACCAGAACACAGAAGTAGGTATCATCACCCGCCTGCTCCTGGGGTTCTTCGTATGTTATAACCACTGTGTCATGGGCATGTTAGTAGGGGAGTATTTTAGAATAGACGTTCTGGCACTTGACAGATGCATCAGGAGCTAACACTGTTGTGCAGTTGCCCTGTTCACATTTTTCATGTAGGTTTTAATTCTCAGACTCTTTCTCACTCTCTCCTATTCCATCAGAGATGTCTTAATTACACAAATGGGTTAAAATGTTGACACAATCCCTTTTATGTATTCTGTCCTCAAGTGTGTTCAGATCTCTGCCTTCACCCTCACTCTGCATCAGCCCTGTTCATTCCAGCAGTTTGGCCATGACCATACAGGGAAAATAAGAGACAGAAAGGAGGGTCCTCGACAGATCTGGTAAACTTGTTCACATGCTATACCTGTCCCAGTGGGGAGCCAGTGTTCTGTTATTTTCAGTGGAACAAAGCATCTTCAAGAGTAAAAAAAGTCAATGTGACCCTGGCTGTGTACAAAATTAAACAGTTCAACAGGCTTTAGAGTTTTGAATTAGAGTCTTTGGCCTATTATTTTCAGAGTAAACAAGCTCAAAAGTTCATGCCAGAATTTGGAAATGGATTGATTAACATATACAGAAGAAAACATCTAAAACAAGGTATTAAAGACAGGAAGAGAGGACTAGAAGGGGTCTCCCAGGCTATCAACTCCAGTCCCCAGAATTGGCTACTTACTGTTATGACAAATAAATGTGTTTAATTCCCTTGAGCCTTTGACCCAAAAGGTATTTTAAAACCTGCTTTACTGTTGCATCACTAAAACTGTTGTGGCGTATATGTACAGAATGCTCAGTTCCTTTTACTTTCAAGCACACTTTCATAAATGTTTGAAAATATAAGCAAAACAAAATCAACACAACACTTATAATGTGAAGGCTAAGAAACTACTGAATCAAACTGTTGCAAAAGCCCTTCAGAAAGAGAATGATGCAGGTTTTGGTAAACATCCAGGCTAGGGACAGAAGTTACACATAAACCAGTTTAAGGAATCAGAAACTGGTTTAAACCTGTAACAGAACAGAAGTTCAGTGCACATAAACCAGTTGCAAAATGACTGAAACTGGTTTAAGATAAACCTGGTTGAATGTAGTATCAGATATAGCTGATTTAGGTCAAACCAGTTTATGAAACTTCTGTCCCAGACCCCTTTCCTGGTTCAAGTTAAGTCAGAGTCCCCCAGTATCCCTACATGCTTTGCAGTCCTGGGCTGGGCTGTGCTGGCTACTCTAGAGAGCAGGGCTGGCCCCGCCCCTCTGGTCCCTAGCCAGAGCAGTGATGGCTGGCTCACTGGCTGCTTCACTGGCCACCCCAGGCAAACCCCAGCTGGGACCTGGGGCCTGGGGCCAGGGAGGGGGGTTAAACTCCCCTTCCCCTGGATACAGAGCTGCCATGCCCTGCTAAATTTACTGTTGGCTGTGACTGTGGACTAAAAATCCCAGAGGCACCTGGAAACAGGAAGAGGAAGTAATGAGCACCCCAGTACTGTCCTGCTGCTGTGATTGTGGGCTGCAAATCCCAGAGACCTTGGGTACTGCAGGAAGAAGTGAACACACAGACAAGCTGTGTTGAATGCTCACTTCAGAGAAAGAACTATTCTTGTTCAACCTTTTACGAATTCAATGCCACTACCTTTGTCCCCACCCACCCCTCCTCAGCCTGGCTGGCGCTCCCACCCTGATGACCCTCCAGCTAGCTCCAGGCTAGGGCTTGGCCACATCTTCTCCACTTGAGCAGAGAGGGGGGAAAGCCTTGGAGGGCCTTTTGTCTTCCCTTCCCTTTGGCACTGCCTGGGAGGAGTGCTCTAGTATGCCCCAGGTTCTGGCATGAGCCACTGCAGACACAAGGCTGCATTACCTGAATCAAAAGTGAATGTGTGTTCATTTGCTTATTGGTTCAATCTCTACAGCGTAGACTAACCTGCAACGGCTGAATCAATTCAGCTTTGAGTTTTTTGACTTCTGAACTTAGCCCCAACGTTTGATGTCATTTAAATACCAGCACGAATGAACATGGATCTTAAGTTCCTTAACCCTCAGGATATCTCAGTGGTCTGATTTTTAGGTCAGTGAGTCAATCCTGTATATTCTAACCTATGGAACTGTTAGGCAGAGGGCATGGCAGGATAACATCCTAGGCTGCTTGCAGACATGGTAGAAAAAAAACTTTACTGGAAGAAGCAGTGTGTTACTTCGACCCGGCTCTGCAGTGTCTGTATGGATTGGATGCACCAGCAGGGCTTTTTGGCACTTTTATCTAATAGCTGATAAATGTGCCAAAAAAGCTCCACTAAAGCGCTAGATCTATGCAGACGCTGCAGAGCTGGGTCGAAGTAACGTGTTGTCTCTTCTGGGCATGTGCTGGGCTTAGCGCAGGAGCGCACCAAATTTAAAGTCAAGCGTGGTTTTTGTTTTGTTCGTGTCTGCAAGCAGCCTTAGAGACTAACTGGTTCAGAGCCATAAGCTTCTGTGGGGAACAGCTGACTTTGTCAGATGCTACTGAACTGTCATATTAAGAAGGTTATGGTTTCATCTCTTTCCTACAGACACTCTGAAGGAAATAAATGCGTTTTTATATAGTGGAGTTGTAGCCTTGAGGAATCACCTGTTGCTCTTTAACAAACCACAACAAATCTAACTTTATGGAAACATGGGTTGAAGTTCATTATTGAGGGCTGAAGTTTACTATTTTCATGACAAAAGCACCTAGGCACCCCAAAGAGATTGGTACCCCACTGTAGGAACACTTTTCAAAGATCAAATATGAGCCTTGCCGGTAATTTGAACAGGCCCCTTTCCTACTCTGGAAGGTATCCCTCCCAGTCTGCGTTTTCTCTCGCATGGAGACGCTTCCCGATGGAAGTTATGCTAGCGGCCAGCCTTTGGAAATCACCAAGGGAAGCTATTTAGACCAGCAAAATTGGAAATATTCTTTGGAAGTTGTTAAATGCTTTCAGTCTTTTTTGAAAATAAAGATATGCTATGACTGTGAAGTAACAGAATAGTATCTACTCACTGAATTTGTTTTAGACCTGTATAAGTGAAACTACCTGTTTACCTCCATTTCTAAGGACAAGGAAAATGCATGTATTTATCTTAAGCAATCAATTTACTAGTTTAAATACAAATCAAATATAAATTTATACACATAGATACCTATACACAAGGTGAATGCCAAGGTTTTACTTAAAAAAAAAGGCTTTTACTGCTCCAGTAATGACTGCAATTAGATTTGATTGCCAACTCTGTGATGAACCTCATGGAGCCTTTAAACCCTGACAGTGTTGTTCCCTGGATGTAATTCTCACATCTCTTCCCTGCAGAAATGGGCTTGTCTGTTGTGAAAGTTTGCTTGAGTTGCTATGGCTACCCCAGCTGGAGCTTGCAGTACCTACACAGACTCCAGCTCCTGCTGCTATAATGCTGTAGTTCTCCAGCCATCCCTGGGCGGTTCGCTGCAGGACGGACAAACAGATCAGCTCTGAACTGACTCTGAGGTTAGTCTACATGTATTTGCTATTAAAAGAGGGGAGATGGAAATTAGTTTAGTCTAGAAACATGGGCCAACAGTTACCTGTTAATCTCTTTGCATTGCTTTGGAATGGCTGGAAAATAAGGGGCAGCTATCTTTAGAGAGGTTCCCACTAATTAACATCAAGATTTTTCCGATTGCATTAGTCCTTCTCTTGGGGTTGGGGTGGTGCAGGTGCTAAAGGACACAGCTGACATGCCAGCTGTCATAAATGTGAGGCCATAGCAGAAGTGCTCAGGGCAGGGGCTGTTAGATTCAAACAAAGTCTGCAAATTCTGCTAAATTCCTTGTCAAAGGGATGCAAAAAAAGGAAAGGAGTCTTCCTCCATCGCATTGTCCTCTGATTTAGTCCAACAGACTATATAGGAAAAAAAGATTAAAGTTATTTTGGGGCTAAGGTGGGGAATGTCTGATTCTGTAAGAAGCTGCTAGCTCGGTCCCACTGTAGCAATTAACATCTAAATTGATGGGAGTTGCAGAGAGATCACTGGCAGCTGTGGAACAAAAAATTAGCAAGACCACCTTCTCCTGCCAGTTACCCATGAAGTGAGGTCAAAAGGAGGTGAAGGAGCAAGAACCAAGCTCCCCAACTTTGTTGCAGAGAACAGCCTAAATTTAAACAGCTATGAGGGAAAGGAAGGCAGAAAAAAAAGCCTGCTTGATTCTGAGAACTCAGTTGTATGCAGCAGCCCAGCAGAGCTGCAGGGCACCTGTTAGTGCTGGTCTCAATTGCTGACTGGGAGCCCAAACCCACAGATCCTCTCAGCAGAGCTAGAGCAATCCAGATGAACGTGCTGCTATTATCGCTCAGACTCCTGAACTGTATGTAAGGCTAGAAAGTTCAAAGGAGCTCAGTGTCCATGCAGCCATCTAAAAGTGGCCAGAGTTTCAGAACAGCTTGCAGAGTTGGGTGTACGTTGGGTGCTGAGCAGTTCGGAAAATCTGGCCTTAAAGTGTAAACTTCTTAAACTTCTTCTCACTGATTTAATTGTGGGGTTTTGGGGTTGCAAAGGGATTCTGGCACCACATGGACACTGAGAACGTGATGCAGAAAAATTGCAAGAGACAGCCCTTTAGAAGGTCAGTGGTGAAGCTACAAAAATCGTTTCCTGTGGAGTACCTCTAGCTTTTGCCTGATTTACCCTCCTGAAAGAAAAAGCAAAAAAAGTCTAGGCCTCTTGTGGAGCCATATGAATTGAGACAAAATTATTAGACAACAAAAAAAATAGTGCTGTAAGAACACAAGGCAGGATTTGGAAGGAGTATACAAAACTGGTCTGGATGGCAGAGCAAATGAGATGGTTTTAGTGGGAGCAGCAGCATCTACTGGTCAGAGTTGTGAACTGCAGCACAATAATTTGTCAGTTCCCAGCCATTAATGGCAGAGAACAACATTTCAAAACCCTCAGTTTATTTTTTAGATCTATTTGTTTTGCATTTCTTAACTTTTTAAACCTGCAGCCTCAACACTGAGTTACTGTATGTTTGTTATTTTGAGTTCTCAATATAAAATTAACACAGAATCCAACAATAATACAACATTCATCCTGTAGACTTGGAGATCAAAGCAGGAAATGACTTTCCCTTCTACAGCGATGTCGAATCATCTGTATTCTACGGGTGGAATTTTGAAAGAAACCGTTAAGAGATAAATTTGTAATACGCAGAATGGAGGTGAATTGCTGCTTATATGAAACTCTTAGCTTTAACACATTTATTTAAAACTGTAACCTAGAATTGTATTAAAATAAGTTACTGTATTTAATTTTCTTGTGATTTTTGTTTTGCGGGGTGGGGAAAAATGGTAGTTGCAACCCTTGGAGTTAAAGTAGCTGCAACCTGTGGTGCTCTTGGAGTGAAGCACGAGAGGCTTTGACTTTGTTCCGAGTACATACAGTCATGTTCCTGCCCTCAGATGAGAGGATGCTTTGCCTCACTGAACATTGTGGATCATGTAGAAAAAGTCTAATCTGAGTGTGTCTGAAGGAACAGCGTGTTTATCTGGCCAATCCTCCCATGCCTTGGTTCCGCTTTTGCAACAAGAAGCCAATAATACTTCCTTATCTCACAGGATGTCATGCTAGTATTTGTAAGTTGTTCAGACAGTACAAGTATCTACACACATGCAGTCAAATAGGTGGGATTCAGTTTCCTCTGCTGCTCTTCCAGTGAAGTCAGGCAAGGCAGCGGGACTCTTCCCACCCCTTGTTTTTACTGCCTAAGGTTTGTCACAAATCAGCAGACACTCCAACTCATACTGCACCCTCCTCACCCTCATGCTGGTCTTCAGCACAAAGCACCAGCAAAGACTGCACACTTTGCAGATACAAGGCCTGGTGCTGCATGACCCTGTTACTCTGACTTCAGTAGGTTTCTGTGATGGTTTCTGAGATGGTGGACATGCGATTGCTCCTTTTACATACAGTATTCCACGGAGAAAGAGGTATACTTGCAGGGCTACATTCATTTGATGATACCTTTAAGCATACATAGCACAACAGAGGAAAACTAACAGGATCTTTTGGGATAAGATGTGAACACAACCCAGCCTAGCTTTTCTTGTATAATTACCATGATGTCATAAAAACCCAATGATGTCTGTGCATAACAAGATAGACCCCAGTTGCTTGTGTAGTAAATTAAGTTAAATAGACACTGTGAAGGCTTCAAGTGGACTGGGTAGTAAAATATGGGAATCCTGCTTTCTGAAGTGTCCAGGAAAATAACACCCTTGTATGTTTAAGTGTGCTGCTCATTCACAAAGACAAAGTAGAGGCACTGAGGTAGGGACTGCTAATTATTATTATTATTATTATTATTATTTATTTGTATGCAGTAGCACTGGGATGCCTGGACCAGGTTGGTAGGCCATTGTACTTAACATTGTATAAGTACATAGAAAATGATAGCTCCTGACTCCCAGAGCCCACAGGCTGGAAATGAGCTGTTAACACATGGGTGAAACAAAACAAACAGAAAACAAAAAAATACCAGGCAGGATGAGTGAGTAATAACAGGATCCATTAGGATAGACTTGCCATTTGTCCAGTCCATTGATGGATGACATCAATTGTCCACAGCAATTTGAAGTTGTCATACCAAGTGCTAGGTTACTGTCAAGTAGCAATTCTTCATTGGTAGCACAGTGGAGGCGTTTCTTAACAAGTGATCTGAAGTAGGCGAGTACAGGAACAGTACATTTTGAAGGGGACATTTGTCCACCTAGCGGGGCAGTACGAGAGGAAAATGCAAAGGCTGACTTTGAGCCAACAGATGTTCTAGGCTCCCGTCTTTGCCGGAGTGAAGGGAACATTCAAAATCATATTCATGTAATAGGATGGACAAGTAGGAAGCAGCTAAATTACGAATGGCTTCAGTGGGGGAGACATGAAGATGCTGATTTGATGGGACAGAATGAGAGGGAATTGTCTATGAAATATGCAAATCTGCTTCTATCTTCCTTTTCCTTGCTCCAAGGCATAGGTACTGACTTGTATTTTTGCTGGGGAGGGCCTAAGATGATGGACATATGGAAAGTTTTATGCGTTTCAGGTGACAGCCCTCTTTCTGAGGGGGGCCATGTACTACTGGGCACTTCTGCTCCAAAGGGCTTTTTGTAATCTTGCATTGTTTGTTCAGATCCAACCTTTCCGTCTTCCTTTCCTACTCTTTTACTAGCTGTGTTGTTACAAATTAGTGTCACTTATATTGAACTTCAGCCATTTTTCCAACAATTGAGCTCATAATCAGGGTAGGTCTGCTCGACTCCAGTTATTACAGGATGGCCATTTCGTTAATACAGCATGGCATATTTGCATTACCTTAAAACTATGGCAGCAACTCATATGGCCTCTAAAGGCAAAGAAAGGGAGTTAAATGCACATCTTAGCAAATAGCAAGGCCTGAATGTTTTGTGAGCTACAAGCTTCCTTAATCAGCTGATGTACAGTTTCTCTTGGTTGAGGGAGTACAAATAAAACTCCATTTAGTCCTGTGACAGGGCGCAACCTAGGAGTGCCGTGAACTCCCCTAGCGCCCCCTACCGTGTCAAGTTGGTGTCAACGCACCCTCACCAATCTCGCCCGCCACGTCTTTGATGTCATTAAATGTTTAGCGGAGGCTGCCTTTTCTATCTACTTTGACACGGTGCCCTGATGTAACTTGGCCAATGCTCTGTCTAGTTGCCCCAGTGCACTCTAGCCTTAGGTGCTACACGTGAGTCCTACAGTCAACCGTGCCCTTGCAGGTCCCTGGGCTTGTCTCCGTTGCCCGCCTGCGCCCTCACTGGCACTCCCTGGCTTCTCCTGCAGCTGTCTGCCCGCACTGGGGCCCTGCCTCGTGATTCCCCAATCGAGGTTCAGGTGGCCATAGTCGTGCCTGGCCCCAGACACCCTTCTCAGGTCTTGCGCCCCACTGGGGCTTCTCGCCTGCACCTGCACTGGGGCTTTACCCTCACGATACTGCCCACACTGGGGCCAGGGTTGATACACCCCAAAATGCGGCACCCTCTCCAGCGCCAGGCCTCCTCCAACCTCTACAGCCTCACCTGGTCCTCTGGTCTTACACAACAAACAACAGAATGCAAAAACGTGAGCCCATCTGCTCCAACTCAAAGCTAAGCCTCCTGGCTAAAACAAACTCTAGGCGATCAGGTAATTTATCATCCCAAATCCCTACCAGGACTTCCTTCCCCGGGGTCTCTTCCCACGGAAGCTGTTCAGGCCATTGGGCTTCTCTACTCAGCAGACCACCTTCTCCCATGGTCGTTAGTGGGGAACTGCCTGCTTGGCCTTAGCTGTTTATATAGGGCAGGCCCTGTCCCCTTCCGGTCAGCTGGAACCAGCACCTGTAACTTTTCCTAGGAGCAGGGCACTTCAGTGCCCTGCGACACACCTCCCCACCTTAAGTTCACAACTCCCTAGGAGCAGGGCATGGGAGTGTCCTGCGACAAGTCCATTTGCATTCTCTTTCCTCAGGCCTTCCATTATTTAGTAAGAAAAAATGTACCCAAACAAGAAAATTAACACAACTTGGTCAATAACCAAGACAGTCTTCTCCAGCTTCTCAAAAGAAAGAAATGGAGGGAGACAACTTATCTTACCCCTCAAGGTACTTCTCTCTCTATCATATTCCCCTACTCAGCTTAGGCTTTTATACAGCTCCAAAGCTGGCTCCCATTCTGGGCTCCCAGTCTCCCCCCACTGGGGAACTGCAGCTCCCGGAGTACCTGCTCTTACAATATGCTATGGCTGTAACAGGCCCAGGGGGTGCCCAAATGTGCCCTCAAGCCATGAATTTAAAAAGGCAAAAGGAAAAAAAAACAGGTGCCAAAGCTGCAATTCCCGAATCTTTATTTAAATCAATGGAAGCTACTCTTTGGTAATGATTTTTGAAAATTGAGCCATGGATTACCATTTATTAATTTAATAACTTAATAACTCTTTATTTATTCAGAAGCAGGTTAGCAGCCTGAGGTTAGGTCCATGTTCTAATGTTGTAGCAATCTTGATCTCCTTTGAGTTGTCTGAAGTGTATTTCCGCAGTGTGCTCCTATAATGAAAAGCATCTTGTACTTGACCTTTGCAGCATTGCTGTTCAGAAATCTTAGAAATCATGAATCAGACCTCTCACCCCAAGTAATAATTATTTACTTAAAAATAAATTTATCAACATAAAAATGCATTGTGTTCTTTTTATTTTCCTGCTGTTCTTTTTAAGTATATTTCTCCTCAACCATGAACATAGAAACTCAACTTTATTTTCAAATGAAAGCTAAAAGTCTCACATATTCATATGGTTCCAGTAGCTGAGCCTTTGAAAACACTAGTTATCACAAGATGCATAACAGAAAGGGTAGCAAGTCTACTTGTGATTATCACAAATGTCTTCTCATGTGTCTTTAAGTTATTAATATATTTTGGCCTCTTTTCTGTATCCCAAAATATGTTTTGTACTTATCATCTCCATTTAAAACATTACCCCACTATAGGCCCTTAAAGATTAAATTAAGCCATATCTCGGTGCTAACCATCCTCTATATCCTGGAAGGGACACAAGCTATTTTAAAAAGGTCAAAGAGCCATAATCAATTCTCTATTCATCCCAGGCAAAGGGAAAGGAAACCGTATGCAGATCCCTTTGCTACATGCAAAACACCTACACATATTAGGCTTTCTCTTGGGACTGTGGAAGAAGAGATGCTGACAACTGGGAAGGCAGTGTCCCCATCCCCTCCCAGTAGTAGCCTAAATGGCTTGGAAATTGCACGTCCTGTTAGTACCTGCTTTGATAATGTCTGATTTATGTCTAACAACCTTTTGTTTTTATTTCTAGCTAAGAACAACATGCCCTTTGTAAAATATCCTAGGACTGCAGAGCCTCTCTGGAATGAATGGGACAGGAAAGCCCAGAAAAATGGATTAAGACACGCTATTTATGCTGTAAATGGGGATCACTATACTGGGGAATGGCTGGACAATTTAAAACATGGTAAAAATATTGCTTCCTAGAAACTATAATATACTTTTAGATTTGTTATGATCCTCTGCAGGGACTTGTGTTTTTGGGTTTTTTTTAACTTACTTCTGCAGGCCAATGTATTTGCATGTGGTATGATACATTTAGGTCAAAATTTAAAATGTTAAGGTAAGATTTCAAGTTACAATTCAATTTACAGGAAAATGTAATTTAAAAGTATTCAGACACTTAGGTTAGGTATTATAAATTACCAACTCATTTTGAGCTAATTTTTTTTAGTAAATGTGTTTGTGGTTGTGTGATGGCAAAATTAATAACAAGAAAATAAATTTGCAACCCTAATGCACTGAAGACAGGGAGGTGTTGAATTTTTAAGTGGAAACAAATGAGTCTTTCATAGATTTCATAGATTTCATAGACATTAGGGCTGGAAGGGACCTCGGGAGATCATCGAGTCCAGCCCCCTGCCCAAAGGGCAGG
>NW_017728921.1:2391374-2447879 GCF_001723895.1 Crocodylus porosus | reverse complement strand
GCTTTTCCTCCGGCTCCCCACATATCTGAAAAAGGACTTTTTGTTGTCCTTGATGCCTGAAGCTAGTTGGAGTTCAGTTAATTTAATTCGCTCATTTAATATAAAATCAAGGGTTTATGATTAAGTCCTGACCTTAAAGAAAGTGATATGGACTGGTCAGGGCTGGTGTCTGGTGCCCGTGCAGATAGGAGGATAGAAAGATGCTATCATTTCAACCTTAATATGTTAAAAGGTGAAGTTCTACCTTTAAAAAAAATGAAATGGTTTTAAGAACATAAGTTGAGGTGAACTGATTGTTAAATCTAGCTGTACTAATTTCTCCTCAGTCATATTTCCTATTGTAAGAACATCTGTCTTTTTCTATTTGAATGCAAACAAAAACGTAGATTGTTATCCCTTTTTTCCTTCTTGTGCATTCAGTCAACACCCACAGAGGGACCCCATGTTCCTGATCTACCCCAGGTGGCAGAGCCCCCTCACAATTTCTCCTTTTTTTGTGAAGAAATATACCTACCACAACTAAAGCCCACTGTTTTTCACACCTCTGCTATGAAACATACTAAAAATGACTGTGCCAAAACCATAACCTTAGTCATGGCTTATGAATGCCAGTGATGGAGTATAAGATGAGAAAAAAGAAAAACAGATCTGCTCTCCCAATCTCACAGGGGCAGTGACCTTGCATGGCCAGAAGGAAGAACTACAATGAAACTACAAACTATTGGGTGCCTATACATGTGCAGTGAGGCTGCTCCAAGGTGCTGTAATTACAGTGGATGGGAGCAGGCTCAATTATTTAAGTCTGTTGGAGCATGGCAATTACTGTGCTGCAGCAGACTCTAGCATCTCATGTATCAGTGCCCCCATGCTTAAAAATGGTGGCAGGGGCACTTTAGAGCTCATCCGACAAGCTTTAGATAAAGTGATCCCACCACCACTTTTAAGGGCAGGGACATTGATACACAAGATGCTCTGGGTGCTTTAATTAGGTCAGCTCTAGGAGACACTCCAATTAAAGTGCCTCTTCCCCCACCCCCAATACCCAGAGCACATGTATAAACTTCCATTGTTCTTCCCGACTACTTGCAAAATCTGTGAATATATCCCACCCAAAACAGCAAGCACATGAATGGCATTCTGATTAATTTGACTTCAGGTTTAATATCATGCTTTTTTGTAATACAGTGGCATGTAAGTTTCCATTTAAGATGCACCCTACTGTTCAAGGTGGTGAACAGAGAAAGATGGAGCCCCTGCACAAAAGATCTTGTAGTCAGAGAGAAAAGAATGGGAACAAGGAATTAGCCTTGTATTCTTATATCCAGTTCACAGACAATAAACTGAGGCACTGAGCAATGAGAGTTGCATAGGAAGGCTCTGATCAGATCAACAGTGCATGCAGCTTACAAAGTATGTCAGAATCATAAGCAGTAACCTGGCTTCATTTAGGAAAGATTGCAAGGCCATACTTGTTTTTCTGTGCTTTCATACATGATTAAACTGTAAAACCAATGTTCCTAGCTGACTGGGTAGATTAAAAGATGTGGGTAGCAGAAGAGCACAGTGTTCTGTCTCTCCTGTTGATATAATTAATGACTCACAATAAATCTTGTAAAGGTGCCCAGATCTTGTTGTGTTGAATGCCTTCAGAAATGCTTCTAATAATAAAGGTTATGCTTTACTGTAGTTCTTGGACTTTAAAACAGGGAAAGGAACGCAGACCTGGAAATGCACAGGAGCAATATATAATGGTGACTGGAAATTTGGAAAACGAGATGGATATGGAACATACAGCATTCCTGATCCTGTAACTAAAGGATATAAGAAAGTGTATTCAGGCTGGTGGAAAAATGACAAAAAATGTGTAAGTGATTTCCCATTCTTCCCCCAAGGCTCTTATACAGGGTTACTTTGCAAGAGGTTATTAATGGATGTCTTGTTACGAGAACAAAATAATGGGCCAGATTTGGACGTACATTAAAAAAAAAAGTTCTGTTGGCATGCTGAGAGGATGGTCCAAAGCATGAACCTCCCCCTAATTCTTTATGAGCTTTTGGCTTCCAAAACAAATTCTTCAGAGCATTATTTAATTGTTATATATTAGATACAGAAGATGTAGTCAGTCTTAAAGCCAGCAGTGGAGAAGAAATATTCTGTAGCTGCTGAGAGAAGGAATGAGATTAAGCTGTCCTCAGAGTTTTAATTTTCATTATATTTTGCATTGACATTTGGGCTGTTGAAAGATTGCCAGCGTTGGAGGCTAAAATGCATTATCTGCGGAAAAGGCTTAGCATGGGCAATAGAAGTACTAGCTTTCCTTCATTGTTCTTTCTATAAGTCATAGCCCTATAGACATTTAATTTTCCAAGACCACTGAATCCTATGTATCTAATGAAATTCACAGCAAGGAGGGGTAATTGTACTGGGAAATCTTGTTAGTGTAGGCACCTGTTCCCCAACAACTGAAATGAGATCATACATATCCAAACGACTTGCACACAGCAGTGACTACAAACCTAGGTCATATTCAAGGGAATGGTGTAGAAGTAAGAAGTTTTATAGCCTTTGCTCAACCTCATAGCCTGTGTAGTTACTTCCACATTTGAACTGAGTAATCGAGGCTTGTTGGAAGACCATATATGTAAGTGTTACAAGAAGCTATAGCTTGTCGACATAGATCTTTCACAAATCATCACAATACATTAGGACTGTAACACAGGTCCTTTTAGGAATAGATTGTTGCCAGAGAATACATACGTATCTTTATACCAAGGAAGTCATCCTTGAAAAAAAAAAGTTACTGCCGTTTCCTAGGCAAAATCCTCTTAGAAACACTTCCTGATCTGCCGATGAAAACTTCATATTACCCTCTGTGTCTGTTTTCAAATTAAATTAACAGCCTCTGTGACATCTAATTGGCATGCACTTCCATGGCTCTCAACTCTTCAGGGAGGCCTCATTTTTCATTCTTTGAAGATATATATTGAATGATTGAGCTTCTCTGAACTATTTAGGATGATGTCCTCATTTTACTTGCCCTTTCGTTATATGAAAGCTTTCCATTTGCATCCATGAAGCTCAATGCTATTAGCATTCTGACAAATCAATTTTTTCCAGAACTGATTTTATTTTTCTACAGAGATAAGCTACCGCTTTCCTTCTGTGGGAAAACTCATTAACACCATGTAAATGGTTCTGATGGATATAAATCTCTGGGGCAGTGCAGGCTTTTGACTCCTCGGAACAGGTGAACATACCTAAGCCAAACAACTCTGGTGCTTCCTGTATAAAATAACATACGTGGTCTTCTCTGAGGAAATTCCTAACCAAAATCCACCACTGCCACAAACCGGTTGTCATTTCAGATGAGACACTAAGGAGGTCAGAATTTCTGGAGAATTATTAGTCCCAAAATGGTTGCTCTGGGACAGGGTTGAGGTCTTTTGGCTTGGGACAGCACAGAAGTGGCTTGGAAAGATGTACTGGACAAAACAGACTTAATTCTCCATGGCTGCCACCCCAACAGCTTTTGATAGTGCTAAATTAATTACGGAACTAAAAAAAACAGAGAGGTGGAGAAGGAAGGAAACACTAAGGTTGTTTGGGGGAATTTAGGGTGTTTGGGACATTGTGTTTTAGGAAGGAAAAGAGTCAGAACAATGCAGATCCTTGGAGTAAAGACAAACTGAGACCACTCCTCAAAGCAATGTAGCTTTTATCATGTTTTTTTTTCCCCCTTGCCCAGAGGATTGTAGAGTCACTACTACAGACATTTTCTTGTGCCACAGCTTAGCTATCAAGCCTTGTTCTGGTTCTTCACCATTTTCTGATTTTTTTTAATCCCCAGGGTTTCCTGTTTTGGGCGTGGATACAGTTCTAGATTTGTTTTATTTTTGGAACATATATTGTAGTAATAAAACTCTAAGGAAAGGAGGGGACAGCCCTTGCCTCAACAGGCTCATAAATAGCATGATTCTCAAAAGGCTTGTGGGAACGTGAAGGCATTGAACTCACCTCCAGGCTATAGGGAAAAGGTGGACAACTTGCAGCATACATGCCAGAAGTGGCACAGGAAGCCTCTGTGTGTGGCTTGGGGCGGACCAGGGAGGGGACAGCAACAGATGGTTCAGGAAGCAGAGCAGTAGATCAGGCAGGAGAAGGGGATCAGGGACTTGAGCAACTCCAAAATAAAAATATATTACACTTGGCTAACCTTGCATTCATTTTTAACACCTTCTAGAAGTGAAAAACATGAGGGTTTTCTGGTTTATATAGTTTTTCAATAAATGTTGCTATGTATTCAAGATGCTGTTAAACACATAGGCCACTAACTTGCTCATTATTGCTATCAGGAAACAGTCCCCAAGAATCCAGCCTCCATGCACTAGATAAGCTGCCTCTTGTGAATGCAGAGAATGCTTAAGCTTGAAGGAATGAGAACCAAAACCTTGTCATTTTAGGGCTACGGAACTAGATTTTATTCAGACACCGAATATTATGAAGGGGAATGGAGCAATGGGCAAAGAAGTGGTTGGGGTAGAATGTACTACAAGGATGGATCCATCTACGAAGGGCAATGGCTGAAAGACCAGCACAGCGGGCAGGGAATGCTTCGCCTATGTAAGTTCCAACAGTTCCTTCACTTGGGATATGAAAACTGCATATTGACCTCCAACACCCACAAACCTCTGATCTCTGGGTGGTCCCACCATCTTCCCTAATAATGTCCTTGTATTAGGAATATGGGTTCTTCCCCCAAATCTCTTCCTTGTCTTCAGACCTTGGGTCAGATTCTTTCGTCTTTTTTCCTCTGTGATGCTGCCCTCCAGAACAATGCTGTGACTCAGGCCAGCACAAACCACGCAGTTTGTTTATTCTTAAATTACCAGGATGGGCGAAGAACTCGTCATAGCAAACCAGGAACTTTCTAAATGGGGGCATTGCAAAACACGATCTGGTTTTCAATGTTCAGTTCTAAGGTCTGTTTACTTTTTTTTGTTTTTGGTTTCAAGTATCATTTGAGGGCCCCTCGTTCCCTGCTGTTATATTTTACCCCCGCCCCCTCCAAAGCCCTGTATTCACTGGTAAGCTCTGAGCTCAGCCTTATAGGAAATAACATTGAACCCTTCAGAACCAGGAATGTCGCAGGCAATCTCAGGTTAAATATAGACATTTTGGCTCATTGTTCTGCTTGGAGTTAGATCAGTTTGAACTTGAAGCCAAGAATCCTGATCTTCTTCCAATATAAGGAGAGTTTCTCTTAAAATGGTCCTGGAAGGCAATCTCCATTCCTATGCTGCTGTCCATCCAGTCAGTTCCTCAAGTGAACTCCATACTGATTCAGCAAAGCAGAGAAAAAGGAGAGGCGATACCTTTAGTATGAACTTCATCTAAGTCAGAGAGATTGCCTTTATCATGTAAAGTCACCTTAACCCAGCGGTTTATCCTAATTAAATTAACAAAACCAGGCTCCCATGTATAAGTTACATAGCTCATTTGCTTTGGTCCCCTTAATATTACCCACCTCTGGATTACAAATTAGATGTCCCTCAAGGCATATCTACTCACTATCGGAGCTCGTGCTACTTCAAGCATGGCTTAGAACTGATTATAAGTTGGATTCTCTTGGTTAAAATTAGGCAGCACAATTATTTCATGCCCACAAGCTTAACATATTCAGCTCAGCCCCTGGAAGCAGGCTCACATGCTGGAAGCTTTGCAATAGGAAGAAAAGCAGTTCTTCAATGGAGGTCATGATGAGCTGCAGCTCAAGATTAAATTGCTTGTGCTGGCACAATGCCTGGAGAGGGTGATCTTAGAGTTGGGAATCTCACTGATTTTCTGGCTCCACTTTAGACAGGTTTTTAAAACTAGACCATTGCTCACTGGCAGCAGAAAACAAGGCTGTGAACAATGCAGTGTTTCAGCTGCCTTGGAAAGGGAACAGAAAGGAGTCCCAGTGCATTTCAATCAATCCAGAGTGTTGGCCAGGCTGACCCCATGATTTGTTGGACTCCAGGCTGATGACATGAGAGAATGTAAAGGTACACAGACTGAGTAGTTGGCCCCTTTTGAGACTACTGCAGAGCAGGTGCCAAGGTAGAGTGCAGCACCCTCGCCATCCTGAACTTCCTCCTACAAACCTAACCCATATCTAATCTTTGTCACATATGTGTTCAAAAGCACATCCCCGATTCTCTTCTGTTGCTTTTACCAAGTGTTAGCAATTTCCAGACACCCTCACATCCTTTGCAGTCAGCTCAGAAAAGCTGCTGCTGCTGCCACTGCCATCACACAGGAGGCTGGAGTTCCAGCGGTTCAAATCCAAAGGTCCTCAAAGCCCATGTTATAAGTAGCTTAAAAACAAAACATGATTTTGGAAGTATGTTTTGGCCCAAAACATTACAGCTAGAAAGAAGGGCTTAGAAGTCACTTGACCTGGCCAATCTGGTAGCTTTTTATGATGAGATGCCTGGCTTTGTGGATGTAGGGAGAGCAGTGGACAGGATATACCTTGACTTTAGCCAGGCTTTTGACAAGGTCTTCCACAACATTTGGCAACCAAGCTAAGGCAATATAGGTTGGATAAATGGACTGTCAGGTGGATAGAAATTGGGTGGATTGTTGGGCTCAAAGGGTTGCTGTCAGGTTGGCAGCCAGTATCGAGTGGAGTGCCCCAGGAGTTGGTCCTGGGCTTAGCTTTGTTCAATATCTTCAGTGGTCTGGAAGATGGGATGCAGTGTACCCTTACCAAGTTTGCAGATGACACCAAGCTGGGGGGGGGGGAGTAGCAGATACATTGGAGGGTAGGGTTAAGATTTAGAGATCTTAAGAAATCTCATGAGATTCAATAAGGATAAGTGCAAAGTCCTGCACTTGGGACACAACAATCCCATGCACCTGTTCAGGCTGGGGGCTGACTGGTTGGGCAGCTGCTCTGCAGAAAAGGGCTTGGGGGTGGCAGGGGACAAGAAGCTGAACAGGAGCGAGCAGTGTGGCCTTGTGAAGAAGGCTAACAGCATCCTGGACTGCATTAGCAGGAGCACCGTCAGCAGATGAAGGGAAGTGATTCTTCCCCTCTATTCAGCACTGGGGAGGCCACATCTGGAGTCCTGTGTCTAGTTGTGGGCCCCTCACTGCAGAAAGAATGTAGACAGATTGGAAAAAGTTCAGCAGAGGGCAAGGAAAATGGTTGTGGGGCTGGGGGACAGGACTTACTAGGAGAGGCTGGGGGAACTGGGCCGATTTAGTATGGAGGAGACTGAGGGGGATCGAATAGCAGCCTTCAACAAGCAGCCTTGCAAAGAGGATGGAGCTGGACTGTTCTCAGTGGGGGCAGATGACAGGACAAGGAGCAATGGGCTCAAGTTGCACCAAGGGAAATTTAGGTTGGATATTAGGAAAAACTTTTTAATGAGGAGGGTAGTGAAGCACTAGACCAGGCTCCCCAGAGAGGTGGTGGCATCTCTACCTTTGGAGGTTTTTAAGACCCAGCTGGACAAACCGTTGGCTGGGATCATCTGGTTGGGGCTGGTCCTGCTTAGAGCAGGGGGTTAGACTAGATGAACACCATTCCCACCCTATTTTTCTATGATTCCAACCTCCCTCAGAAGCAAAGCCTTAAGTTGTGGCTACTTTTTGACCCAAGTAGGAATCTCATTTCCTTGTAACTCTGTATCCTATAGAAGTGCTTCTTGTCAATCATGGTCCTATTATTAAACAGCCAAAATGGATATAAAGAGGTACCACGTGTCCATATGGCATACTAGGACTGGGCACATTTCTTGGCACTACATAGGCACATGAATATCCTGGTCTGTAGGTCATTCATAAAAGTTACTTGAAAGTCATATTTGAAATTCAGGTTACGTTCATCGGACACAAAGGTCACCTGATATTTCTGACTTAACAGGTCTTAAGGAACAAGAGTCCAATGTAAGTAGCTGTGCAAGTTTGCTGTACTTTAAGACAGGGTTGCTAACTCTGCTTTATTGTGAACTTTGCTATGCAATACTCTGTCTCCTCAAGTTACTCCTATAAGTGGAGCTAGAATAAAGACTTACATTAATGGTAGTTTATCCAGGTTATGTTGTGTTTTGTTTCACCTCTGGTCACCTGGTGAAAGCATGCCCATTTCATTATCTGTTCCTTTTCTTTATTGCATCATTATAGCAAATGAAAATCGGTATGAAGGAACCTGGAAAGATGGAAAGAAACATGGTCCAGGGAAGTTCTTCTACTTGGACAAAGGACAGTTGTTTGAAGGTTTCTGGGTTGCAGATGTGCCAAAATCTGGCACTATGATTGATTGTGGCAGGGAAGCAGCTCCAGCTCCTACTCAGTATCCAATCCCAAAGGTAAGTGCTTCCCATTAGGTTTTAAAGCATACAGCTGGGTAACATTTATTTCTCCAAGTCCATATGGAATCTGTTGTTGCTATGAATGAATTCAGGAGGAAACTGCAATCATTAGGTATTACATAGTTACCACAGCTACCTTCAGTCTGAAGCAGTGTCCATCCTACTCAGCACCACCAACAGGTTACTAGGTTAGGGGGACCTCTAGTCTCCTTTAGTACAACTGCACTCATTGGTTGACTGCAGCCACCTAGCACATCACAGAGAGGAGAAAAAACCCCAAGATATCAGTACCTGGTAGTACCTGCCATTCAAACCACTGAGGCAAGACTTGGTTACACTTTGGCTAATACTGTGTACTTGCCAACAGCACTCATATTCTCTGCAGAGAGGGAAAGGAGAGAGAAATAGACACTGGGTATCCTAATAAAAGCAGGAAAGTGTAAGTACTGTTTGGAAACACTGCAGGATAAACTGAATTCCTACTAAAAGGGATATTCTCCAGTATCTCTCCAGTAATCAGCATTTACAAAAACTGACCTTTCTTTAATTATATACCATAATTCACTTGTGTTTTAATTTAGATTGAATTGGCCAATCCAGATGGTGTTTTAGAAGAGGTCTGGGGAATGTTTGATGACAGCCAAGAAGATCAAATGGATGCTGGGAGATGAGAGAATGCAGTCCTTGGTTTCCTCATTTGGAACACTGTCCTAGGTCTGTATGGCAGCATATCAGGCGGTGTTCTGTAAAGCAGAGAGATCTGCAAGCTCACTCTGTTTCCAAACACTTTGCTAGCACCTCTAAACTGTCTGTGTGGACTTCTTTCTGTATTCATATTTCCAAATGAATTATTTTGCTTGTGAGTTTGGAAGCTGAAGAGACCTTGTAGGAAGAAATAATCCTGCCCACAAATATACTAAAGTTAGTGGCTCTCTCTTTTGAAACAGGAAACCAACTTCTAGGCTGTTTTAATGGCATACAATACAGTCAAATAGACTGAAAGCCAAGCACACGCCCTTTACACTGTCTTCCAGTTGCAAGAATTTGAGTCATGGCAGAATCTTGGAAGATGCCTATTTTCTGTTCTTCAAGCCACAAACACTAAGTTAATTTAGTCCTAGTGTTAAATAAGGGATGCGCAGATGCCAGCATTGCATACTCACATCAGCCGGAGACATGGCTGACAGTTGTCAGCCTACTATTGCAGAACAAGACCATGTCTACTGGTGGCCGCAGAAGAAAGCAGTTACAGCAGCCTGAATTTCTTCCTAGTATAGTTCAATGATGGTAGTTGTTGGATTTAAAAATCAGCTTACAAATTCCTGGTAGCTGTCCTGGCACTTGATAAGAATAATTTTTTCGCTGGATTATATACTAACTAAACAAACACAAGTCTGGTTTGCAGCCTGACTCAGGACTCCTGCATCACAGTGGCATGAAGTTAGTCGTCAGTGGAACAGCTAACTCTAAAGCAAGAGCACCAGGTGCTATCCCTACTCTCCATGTCCAGTTAATTAAATAGAACTGACCCAACAGTGCTGGTTTCTTTTCAAAAACACCCCACTATCTTACAGGATACTTTTTTTTTGAGCTGAGCTTGAATGCAATGACTAAGCCTTTGCACCTTTGAGGAGTATTCTCATTCAAGCCCGAGTTAATAAGCTTTTTGTGGATGAACAAGGTAAATTGGAGTTAGAGTTCTCTGCACAGCCTATAGAGCCACACTTGCATCATCTATTTAATCTGCCCTCTGATTTAGCTTCAGTTCTGCAGTCTAGCCAGATCATGACACCCAACTGCACCGGTCACATGACCATACTCACTTCTGCAGAGTGAACTTTTTCATTGAACAACTGGGAGAGATGGGCACAATGTCTTAGCTCAGTACAAGTTACTTCTTTTCAGGGCCTTTTCCCACTTGCACATGAGATGGGAGGCAGGATTTCTCCAACATGCTGTAGCAAACTGGAACATTAGAAAAAAACCAAAATGCCCTCTCTTGCACCTCTTCCCTGCACCCCTCTCACCTCCCATAACGACACTTATGGTAGAACCCACCATTGCACACAGAAGCTGAGCTTCACACAAATGTCAAGCAGGGCTGACAGATCTGGGAACGGATGTTGCAACAAACCAAAACAGGCACTGGAACAAACAAAGTTCTAATTCCCTTCCACCCCCACCATTGATATAAGATTGCATCTTTCTCTCTACATTTAATACAAATAAGGATGAGAAAATTTAACCACTCTGTGCCCAAAACTCACCACTGCCGATTTTAGCAGCAAGTCTATCATCACACCCTTCTGGTCTTCAGTGCGTGCACCTACATGTTGCCATATGGCGACATAGTGATGCACTACGCCGCCCTGCAGAGACAATGTTCATGGGAGTCTACACACAATGGTTATGTTGCTGTAGCAGCGCAGTCCCTGCTTATAGTGCACCACTATGGCAATGTAGCAGGGAAATCTTCATGTGCGCCGCCTGTACAGGTGCAGTAGGGGCAGTTACTGCGCCGTGTTTTAGTACTTCCAAAAGGAAGCACTAAAATACGGTGATGTGTAGACACACCCAGTAAGTCATATCTTTCAAGTGGGATTGCTACTTTGAAGTCAGTGGAGCCACACCAGTAGCTTCATTTTTATATTGGTTAGCACACTGCCACTAGGTTTTGTATGTGTCGGTGGTATGTACCAGAGGACACTACTTGCATGTGGCATTGCAATCAGTCAACAAGAACAAGAGCCAGTGTTATGAGTCAGGGACCATATCATGAGATTATCTGTTTACACCACACTTCCAAATATCGATCACTTTGTTTACCGTTCTTTTAACCTTTCCTGGCTCTCAATTGAGCAAGGGTCTTCTTTTTCAGACACTCCATAGAGAATAATACCAACATAATTCTTCATCCCAAGAGCCCAAGAAACAAGCAGTGTCAGAATTAGGAAACATGCTGAGACTATATTAAGCTTGTTATGCTTACTAGCAGCCAGAAAGGATTATGCCTTTGTCTAGAAGACTAGAGAGAACCTGGTATCTGACACTCTGAATGACTAAACACTGAACATGTTTAAGAGGACATCCACAGGAATCTCGGGTTACAGCAAGTACTGAAGGTGTGCATTGTCTGGCACCTTGACAAGATAAAATAACCATGCCAACCAAGTATATTTTTATTTATTATAAAGTCATTTATAGCCAAGTAAAATCTGTATACAGTAACTGATGTTTAAAGTGTCTGAGGTAAATGCTTAATACCATTAGTATAAATAAGGAATAAAACCAAAATGGTGTGCTCTAATGTTTAGAGCACACACTTGGCAATGTAAGTTCTGGCCTTTTGTTTGCCTGCCACTCAGGTGCATGGCTGCACAAGACAACTCTGCCATTTACCCAGTTGTCAAATGGAAGAAACACAAGAGCTGTGTTTAAAAGTGCAGTTATAGTCAGAAAACATATGGTCATAATGACACTCACTTAAAAGGACAGTGTTACTTGTAGCTCCCCATTTTCCTCTACTGCTGTATGAAAGACCTGCAACATACAGACTACTTGTCCAGGCAAACAGTGAAAGTGATTACATGGAACGAGCTGGGAAAAAAAGTGCTAACTTCTCATTCACAATCATTTTACGAGTTGCAATTGTGGACACAACATTTTCAGCGGGAAGTATGTCCATACTTGATAGTGTCACTTTGATTCTGTTTTGTACACTAGTGCAAATAATTCAGGCTGGCTTTACAATGGCTTTGGAAAAAGCTAGTTTCCCCAGGAAAAGGTAGATATTGTTAGCTTTAGTACTGTCAATCTTACTAGAGGATGGGAAGCTAGATCAGTGGCTCTCAACTTTTTTTGATTTCAGGCATCCTTGACAGACTCAAGACACTTCTCATTAGACTCAGGGTTCCCTGCCAGAACCAGGCAGGGAAGATTTGTAGCCTGCACTTCTGTCCCACCGCTCTGGTTGAGAATCACTGGACTAGAGTTTAGGCCTAGGCTGCTACAATTTGCATAACTGGTTTAGAGTGCTGCTCCAACAACTGAGGTAAATGTTTACTAATTTAATCCCATCAGCACTGTAGGATGGAACAGCTGTGGCACAACTGGAAGGATTCTGGTCATAAACAAAATCATTCATTTTATTTCGGCTACAAAGACTACAAGCCAGCAACATCAGAACCAGAATGAATCCAGTTCAACTTTCAGAGTCCAAGAAAAAATTGTGGGGGATGGCATTTGGGAAGGGTTCTTTTTTTCTTGCTAATTAACAAAAGTATACTGGATCCAAGACTGTTTAAGACAACCATGGTACTCCTCTTTTGACATCACTTCTGAATATAAACTGCACTTTTGGTGTAGCCTGTCTATCAAGTGTGGTTCCAAGAAACTAGTCCCATTCACTTCAGTGACAGGAATTCTTTGCAAAATTAGGACCTTATTTATAAAGCGCATTGAGATATCTGGGAATAAAGGGGCTGGGTGTAATGGACTAAATTTAAACCAGGCATAAAAAAGGCACAACTTCCATCAGGCTGAATTTGATATAATAAATCTCAAAATTCCAGGATTACCCTCTCTAGCATACAGCTGAGTGGGGTCCCTGTTCTTTTCCAGTGGATTTGAAGAGTCACAAATCACTATTTCCTGGATTTAAAAAATAAATAAATAAAAAAATTCCTTTTCACATTAAAACCAAATCACTTTCATCTTTCAGCAATGTCAGGAAAACCCTGCAAAAAACATTTACTCGTAAATAGACCTGGAATCAAACCCACTCTGAAAGAATCAGGGACAAAACTTGCAGTCCTCAGGCAAAATAACCCTTCTCATTTAAGTCAGTGAAAAGAAGTTTTCACCTGAGGAACTATACAATATATTCGAGGAAGAAACTTTGAAATTTGAGATAACAGCTTGAAGTTAAAAACAGTAGCCTCATTCTATTAAAGATGCATGTGTCTAAAAAAAAGTAAGCAGCAGTATTACAAATCACCCATTTTCATAAATAAATCTATATAGAAAGTAGTAGTCTTCCAGCACCTCTTGGAAGCATGATCATAGAAGACAAAAATTATTAAAATCCTAAATACACCAACATTTGAGCAAGCAGTTTTTTCCAACAAAACCAAGGCATAGTTAATTACTTGGGAGTCTAACACAGACTTTTTAAGTGCCTTTTACTGTCTGTAGCAGAGAATTTATTCAAAATATATTTTTATACAAAAAAGTAGAAAATAATTGCTACTTTGGCTTGGAAGAACAGCAATTGTTCTGACATAATTAGGTGTCTACCAGTTTTTGCCATGGATAGGATCCCTCCCCAATAAACACCCCCCCAATCACACTACTAGCAACAAGTTCTCAAGCAAAAAAAAGTCCAGTGATAATTTCCATTTAGCTTTCTTCTTTTCTTTTTTTAAAAGGTTCCTAAATAGAAACAAGCACTTTTATCTTTTCAGATAACATGTGCTGGCTCAAAGATATTACAGCAGTTATTGCTTTTCTGTACATTTTCTTCCAAAGAAGAATACAGGTAGGGCCTCAGTCCTACTGATGTGGCTCATATCACATCATAAAAAGACTGGTCCTGAAGGGTTAGATAACTCATAGCTGCCACAGCAAATGGTGCTAGGAGTAATTACCTGGCAGCAAAATACGACTTGGGGAGGCCTAGGGAAAAGGGAGGTAGGGAAAGCTTTCACTTCCAGCATCTGTCAGACTTTTAGCAAGCTCAGCACTAGCACTGAAGCAGAGTGCTAACTACTGCATGTCCCAAGTAATTTGTATCTTCCCATGCAACATGTACTGGACAAGCAATACGTTCTAGCAAACACCAACATCAAATGAAGGGAGAAATCAGGCTTCCCAACCCACCCCATTGAACACCAAGACTTAGAATTTAAATTTTCCTGACACATTTACACAGCCACTGTTTCCTTCTGATGTTGAATAATCCAGCAGGAGGAGGGATGAGAAAAGCATGCTCAATATGGCCATGCCTCAACACCCAGCCCTCTACATGTCATAGCATTTCTGGATAACTGGATAGTGCAATGTTTGGTGCTTTCTACTGTGAAAAACTGAAACAGTGCTTCTAAATCTCTCTTTGAAAACAAATAGACAGTACAGGCAATTCATGCATGGGGGAGTTAACATAGCAGAAGCTGAGAAGCAGATTTAAAAAAAAGAAGAAGAGAAAAAGAAAATAGTACAGGTTTTATGCAAAATGACTGCCAGGAGGTGGCATGGTGTCGCCTCTGTGATCCAGCTGATCCTGAAGCCGTGCAAACTCTGCAAGTTCATTCAGTTCTTGGAACTGCCTGTCTGTTTTGTGGCTCACCAGCGACCTATAGAAGTGGACCGCAAATACGATGAAAACTAATCCGAAAGGAACCATGATGGATGTTGAGGCAATGGCTGCTGCCTTTCCAGGGGTCATGGTGTAAGTGGCGTTAGGGACTGGAACAACAGGGTTCTGGAGCGGAAGAAATTTCACCCAACACAGCAGCACCACCTCTGCCAGAAAAAGCAGAGTGCCAATGACTGTGGAGAACGCCCAGGCGAGCTCAATGTGCCGGTGCATGCGCTCATGAGGGGACTCCTTTACAGAGTTGAGGTTATGCACATTGCTCACAGCCTCTATGTTTGGAAGGATGCAGGTACTTATCATGAGGGCAAAAAGATGAACTGCAACAAGCACAGTAGTACACGCACTGAAAGCAATCAAAAGACCTGCAGGGTAGGCAGTATTGGACTCTATCTGCACCTCTACCATAGCCACCTGGAAAGGAAGAAGAAATAAAAATGAGTAAAGGAATATCCGAAAGTGTACAGTATTTGACTATGCACAAGCAGGCTTAAACATTTCCATTTTAGGATAATACAACATTTAACAATACAGTTTCATTCTCACCATTCAAGCTGGGACAATGAAAAACACACTTGTCAACATCATTCACCGGTTCTCATACACAATGCTGCAAAGTCTGGGCTCCAAACACCGCAGCAAAGTCTAAACTGAAAACCAAGAAAGCTTTCCATTTGAAAAGATTCTGTTCATGTTGGCTGCAGTTGAAACATTTAATCATCTGGGGTCTGCGTTGTGAAACGGGACACTCCGTTTAGACAAGTTCTCAGATCTACGTTTTACTGAGCTGTAAAGAGTATCAAAAATAAATGGAACGACTGGCAGTAACCTTGGTGCTTCCAACTCCAAAAGCACTTCAGCAAAAAAGCCAAAAGGGGTGGACACAAATTCCCAAACAACAGAAGCCCTTCACCAAAAAGATTACCTTGCTTCCACTCATATCAGGACTCTCAATTTAAAATTCCTCCGCTTAATCGCAAATGCAGGAGCAAAGGAGGCTCCAAGAAGTACTTGGTGCAACAAAACAGAGGTTAGTCAAATGAAGCACGTTATGAAACGCAGGTTCTTGGATGAGCACGATGAAGAGAGCAAGCTACAGAAGCAAAGACAAAATGGGGCCACAAGTAGCAACAAGACACTTAACATTCACTGCTTTGTCTTAGCTGCATCAAGCTTAGTCTACTTAGATGTCCAGTTTCATGGCATGTCTACACTGAGATATCTGATGACACTACAAATCCCAACAGCTAAAGCACAGGATGCATTAGCCAACCTGTGCTTTTAGACAAACTTGTTTCAACATGCATTCAAGGTCTGCTGCCAAAAATGTTTTTTCAATGAGAGTTTCAAGCACGGTCAGTAAATAATTCCACATGTTACAATACACTTGTGAAAAGAACAGGCGGTCCCTTATCACTTACAGTTTAGTATCCAGTGATATTTGTTTTAAAAAAACCTAAAACACACAACCTACGGTTTTTCAACTGTGAAAAATAAAATTTGGGGGGAAAAACAAGCCCAAGGAAAGGAATACCCACACCTGTCTCTGCAGTCACTCCCTTGGACACCGCATGAAGCACTTTCACCAGGAATAGCTCTTTCAAACACTGTCCTATAGACAAAAAGCATCAACTGGACCACACTGAACTGGAGTTAGATGAAACTGAGTGCAAAGGTAGCTTCTCAATCACAATGCTACCTTCTCTCTGCAGCATTGCTCGTTACTGTCCCAAGGACTTCAGCAGGATGCTGTGGCTTACCCAGCACTGTCAGCAGCCAAGCAGCTACATTCTACCTGTAGAGCCCAAATTCATTCAAAGGATCTTGTTTCTATGCATATCAATCCAATTCCTTTCCTCCATTACCTTACTAGTGCTTGTCTTGAGCTTGACAGCTAAGGTGGCAAATCTATTTAAACCTCAAAAACATCTCTTTACTTAGAAATTGCTCAGATCCTCTATGCTAATACTTTAAACACATTGGAAGCCAGACTCTAAGCCTACTAAAAAGCAAGCTTCATAAGATAGAAAAGACTGGATGCTTTTTAGGAAATCGCGTATTAAGGATCCATTATTTAAATTCCTTTACGCTTGAAGAGGAAGTCTCACATCAGTGAGTTGATATCTCCATGGGATGCTAGTTAAAGCCGTCTCATCTTGAAAGTCAGGCACCAATATTTTATAATTCTAGCCTACCTCTGTTCAAGAGGAGGCTCGTTTCTCCTTCCAAACCCATTTGTCTAAGCATGAACACGAGGAGGAAGAGGAAGGAAATTCTCCTTCCTCTTTTTTGTGTACAATTAGTCAATCCTGAATTGTGAACGTACTGGATCTAACAGCTCCAACACTGTTTCCAAATTGATTTAATACATATTCCCCAGTGCACACAACCTGTTAAGGAACCAGTTTGGGTGAAACAGCATTTAGACTCAGTCTTTTAGCTCTGTATCTGATCCTGCAGAGATGGACTATTAGGACACAATAAACTATAGAGAAGTAGAGAAGTGGGTGACAGGAAAAATAACTTTTCTCCATGGCAGATGTGTTATAACTTTGCCTTCTCCCCATGTTTATGGCATTGGATTCTTTCAAGGATCTCGTTAAAGAAACGCACTATGCCTTGTAACCCAATGTAAATAAATTATACCTTAAGCGCAGGGACGAGCAAAACGTGGCCTGCGGGCCAGATGTGGCCTGACAGACCATCCTATCCGGCCCACGGGGACCCTAAAAAATTCAGAAAATTAATATGCATGTGCCCTCGGCTGCCTGTCATGTGGCCCTTGATGGCTTGCCAAAACTCAATAAGCAGCCCTTTGCCCTAAATGATTGCCTACCCCTGCCTTAGCTTCATCCACAAAGGCAAGACCTGCAGTTTATAGAACAGAGAGGTAGTCAGCACAATTAGTCTGAAACTAGGCAGAAGGCAGGGCAGAGTGGTACCTGCAGTTTAGAGACAGGATACTACTAATGTGGTTGCTTAGTAGAGTAAGTTTTAATTGTGCAGGAAGCCTCTAATTGTATCAGAACATAGGAGATTTCTGTCATGCACCTGTAACGCCATTGAAAGAGGCATGACCAAATAAATCACATAGCAGGAAGGGTGTTATTTTCCTCTCACTCACAATAAATGCCCTACTTAATGAATTACCTTGGATGGTTCCATGTTTTGGTGTTTTTTAGGCACAGGTGTTTCAACTAGGTGTCAAACCACTTTTACAGCTGGTCCAAGTACCACTCTTTTGGTTAGCTTGGACCAACACAACTATCGCCCAGAAAAACTAGCAGAATAGAAACTAGCTCTTTCGGGTGCCAAGCCAGGAAAAGATTAGTCGAGAAGCAGCAGACCAATGGTGGGAGATGATTTCTGCTGGTCTGGAAAGGGAGCATGAGTTGGCACCATTTGGGAAGTGACAGAGGTTGGAAGGGACCTGGGAGCTCAGCCAGCACTTGGGCCACTGGCAGCAGTGCCTTGTGTGGTGGTATTGGTATCAATCCTAAATGCTACAAGCACACTTTTTCCCTGTTAAAGGTTCCTTTAGACACCTTCCCCCTCAAGTCCCATTCTGCAACCATCATGACTGCAACAAAAACATCTTTCCTTGTGACATGTCAGTTTACTGATATACCTGCAAGATCCAATGCATCCCTTGACACGCCCCAAGACTGAAATACAGCTGCTTGACAAAATTAAGGCCTACACTGTCAAAATTTGAGACTGGCCTTTCAAAGCAGCCTACAGGAGGCAGGCAGCCAAATCTTATTAAAATTTGACTGGATTTGGGCACATAACTACTGTTGACTCCCCTGAAAAATCCCCATTTGAATTCTTGATTTGACATGAAGGGAAGACCCTGTCCCATTGTTGCAAACACGGACAGCTTGCCCTGTGGAAGCAGTTGTAAGCCAACTCCAGTTACACTTTAACAGTTCAGAAGTGAGTCCAAATCATTTCCTTGTGTATAATGCTGCATTGTCCCTTACTGCACAGTTTGGCACAGAGTGGCCTAACGAACATTTTCTGCTAACAACATACAGTGTTTTTAAGTGCTCTTGGATAGAAACAACATTATGTGTTTCTGACAATAGCAATCAGCGCTCCAATGCTTGGCAAGGAGTCAGTAACAATTTACTAATAGTAATAACAGTTTCCCCCAGCAACAGAAAAATAAAAAACAGCTTAGAAAGAAGCTGCAGCTGGACATGAGACTGTAAAAGAAGTCTGCGTATCTACTGCAGTTTGGTAGAAACGACTTCCTTGGCCTGCCCCTTGGTTCAGCACCACAAAGGCAACAGTCGGTGAATTAATATTCTGCTTCCCATTTCAGCACCATTTGCAGGTGTTGGAAGGCACAGATCTGTAGGTTAACATCTGGACTCATTCCAGGACAGTACAGGGTTTGAAGTTTCACTACTGATGTGGGGAACATTTTCTTCTGAGAAAAAGACTGGAATAAAGAGCAAGTCAGCCCAGGGAGAATGAGAACTAAATGAAGCCAAAAGCTGGCAGAGTGCAAAACAAAGAATGAGAAAGCAATAGGCTAAAGAAAAACAGGAGCTTTGTACACTCTCCAAACCAAGTAAGAGGCACCCACAAGCAACAAGGGGGATTGCTATTATACATGCACCTCTTTAGGACTTAAAAAGTGAATTTGAAGGGGAAAGATAAAGGTAACCGTGAACATCCACTTGTGTTACAGGAAAACAAGAGAGAGATTAAAGATAAACTGCCATCAGCCCTTCCTTCCTGCAGGGCTGAGTTTTAGAGCAGGGGTCTATACTTCAAGACAGAGGAAACGTAATCTATTTTTGCTCCCATCTGCATGAACAAGGACAGGGACCATTGTTTCAGGAAGGTTTTGGCCAAGTCACACATTTACATCTGGTTCAGAAGTCAGCTAGTCACTTTCTATGGAGAGAGGAAAAGAAACAGAATTTGCTAAGCCATGCATATTTGTATTATTTGAGAACTATTTATAAAGGACTTCCTGCCCCATCCCAAGGCAGCAGCTCCTCTGGGGTAATGGGCCCGACCCATATGGGTCACAACCAATACAGACCCACTCGTGTCTTCTTTCCTTTGTGTTAACATCAAACACCAGCACTAATGCACAGCTAGGTAAAACTCAATGGATTTAACATGCCAAACACACCCTGCAGGAGATGGGAAAAAAAGAGTGTTTGCAGCAACTCAGCCACACTCAAAGCCACGTTATCTTTCAGTTGGCTATAAAAAGATATATATAAATCTGCTGTTTTCGTTTCCCCACCCACCCTTCAGGTTTCACAATGCTTTTTATCAAATACACACAGGCAGCCCCCCAAAACGATTTGGGGACCACACTGTTCTCCAATCAGGGTAAGGTGAAGATCCAGTCCCAGAAGTTTATGGTCAACTTTGCGATGGACTGCTGCAGTAGTGATGTGACAGTACAGCTACAGAACCCGATTCATGTGCCCTGCAGAACTGCACTGGCATAGACCAGATCTCACATCACAGCTGCTCTCCATGGCCTTCAGATCTGTGAATCAGCCAAACGTGAGAAAGAGGAGGAGGGAAGATGTCGTCATCTAAACCAAGAACCACTGATCTAGGCCCCTTGGGACTCTAATCTTGATTGGGTGCAGCTGCAAATTAAATATGGATTATAGAAATACTTTCTTAAATCTTTATTGGTGCAGTTCTGTTTTTAGAAGTCTTGACAGCTGAGGAATGACTTCAGAAGATTGTATTTGACACACTTCAAAAGGGCAAGAGTGGGTTGTTCCTCTTAAACTGCTTGGATGCAAAAGCTTGTATACTAATAGCTAGATGACAACACAGTCGAAGTTTGAATCACCAGTTATATTTAAGAAGCTCATCAATATCATTCAGTAGATAATACCTCCCAGATGCTAGAGAACTGCATACATAAATCAGTAGTCTTGTTACTGTATTGCAGTATAAGTACCTTTATCAAAAAAAATCTTTTTACATTCATGAAGTTATTTCAAGGACTACTAGAACTTAAGAATTTCCCTATAGTATCTGCAACCCAAATACCATAGCATTGCACTAGTTCATAAGAACTTGCCAATTGAACACTGTTTAAAGGGCAGTACTGACTAGCCCGTCTTCAATGCTCAAGCAAAGCAAAATGTAAGAGTACAAATAAGCAACAAGTGGAGGAAGAGTCAGAGAAACGATAATTTAAGTATATAAATTCCCAGGATTTAAAACTAGTGCTATAACCCACCAGCACTGGATTATAAATGCACACGTTTTTTGTCTAGACTATGTTCTTTTAGTAAACAGCTTTAATTGTAGAAGAACAGAATACTCTGCTTATAGTTACTGCACATAGCAAGTAATGCTCCAGCATCCACAATGAGAAGTTGACCACGACCATCTCTGTAACACTGGAAACAAACCACAGCCACATGATGGACAAAGGCAAACGTTATTTCCAAGCTCTTAAGAGGGAACTAGAAACAAAGGAGAGGCAGTAAGCCATCTTTTAAAGCACAGGTGGCCAACCTGTGGCATGAGCAGCCCCCGTGTGGGGCACATGGCAGGTAAGGAAGGGGGCAGGAAGCACAGCAGCAGATGGGGTAGGAAGCAGAAAGCAGGGCAGCCTTACTCACATTGAGTTAAAACTAAACTCTAATTAAAGTTCCCTTCCATGGCTAAACCGTAATGTTGGCAGCCCCTAAAAATCAGCCCTCACACTCACCCGCTGGCTTTAGGCACATATCTTCCCTCTGAAAAAGACCAAGACCTTTAAGATGCCAACAGCACAGACAGAATTTAGCCCCTAAAAGTTTTCACAGAAAACTTTCCAAAAACAAGATGTGGATGCTTAACTGTACAAGAAACATTTTCATGACACGAAAAATTCAAGAAGCCTACAAATGTTTGATTTTTAAATGAAAGGATTTTTTTAAATTAAACTTTTAAATGGTCTTCTCCACTAATAGCAGGATTTGGGGGTCTCACTTAAACAAGGAAGGAACAGAGTCAAGAACTGATTCCCAAAGGCAGCTTATTAACCCCAAAATGTTGACGCTGAGAGGCAATTTCCTGAACGTTCAAACATGATGAATATTCACACAATCATTTCTCACTACGAGAGAGATTCTGCTCATACACCAAACAGTGGGTTTATCCTAAGTTACCAGGGTAATTAGTACTACTTGGCAACTACAGGACATTACACAGTGCAAACACAGAAGTCACACCCTCAGCACAACATAGCAAAGGATTTATTTTGTTTGTCTGAAATGGTCCATACTGCATAGAGTTACAACAAATCCAGGACCTAAGTAGGATCATGCTGCTGGGCTCCTTGTGCAAACAAGCAGTGTCTCCATGGTCTTACAAATTTCCTACCAATTCCAGAGTTGCGAGCCATTTAATCTGTCATACTACCCCCCAGCCCTTTTTAAAAATTTTTTTTTAAGATATGGAAAACAGGTGGTAATGAACAAAAAACCCTGCACCTCCTATCACAGCTAGGACAAAACACCGAGACAAGAAGTTGCAGTGAAAAGCTACTCTGCTGCACCAGAATGCGCAGATGGAAAGAATAACTGCAGTGCTACTAACATTAATTGTTGGCCTGATGCATGTTACCCAGTGAGAAAAAACTCATCTGTGCCACTGCTCTAACACAGTTGCTTGTCAGTCAAATGAATGACAATCTACCAATGGCTCTGAAGAGTTGTATTCTGTTTTTAGCCATTGAAGAACGACAGTGACATTTATTTGACCGTCAGGACACTGTTCTGCACTAGTAACTGTGTTTCGAAACAGCATCCTCATTTTAAGTGCCATTGTTCTAACTACAATATACACCTAAGAAGCTAGAAACATTTTGCTTCTCTTATTCAGTGTAAAAAACAGACCTGTAAGACGCAGATTTAGATGTGATGCATTTTTTGCTGAATGACAGACTATAGAAGTAGTGAATCATAGTATTGTAGACCAGGCTTGTCTAACATATGACCCACGGTGGCCCTCCAAGCTGTTTTCTGAGGCCCAAGGTACTGCAATGGGAACAGAAAGTAAATACTGTATTCATTGCGGGGGGGAGGAGGGGATGATGTGATATTGCTTCCTGTGAGGTCTTTGAATATAGCTTGGCTCACTGGGTGATAAAAAGTTCATGATCCAGCACCACATTCAAAAAGGTTGGACACCCCTGTTGTAGACCATTACGTTAGCTCTCACTTCAAATAACTCTGGCTCCAGGCTGCTATAACAGGGAGCACGCCCACATGAACAAAGAACAAAGGAGAAAAAAAAAAAAGGCATTCTAAAATATATGCAGAAGAAAATAGTAATATTAAATAAACCTTTTCAGGAATGAAGAGAACATTAAAGGGTTCTCTAGATGCTAAGAAACATGGTAAACATCTATGTTTTAATCGATATTTCATATGCCACGATCTTCCTTTCAAAAATAAGATTTGGAGATATTGCAATCTTTGGGGAAAAACATTAGGCAATTAAAAGGGACACAGTCACATGAATCAGTCTTTAAGTTAAAACATTGTGAATTTGTCCTTTAGCCCCATGTTTTTTCCCCCCTTTTCTTTGGGATTTCATTACCATCTGACCCCAGCGCTCTTTCCTGCCCAAGGCAGGGGGTCACACTCGATGATCTACCGAGGTCCCTTCTGACCCTAAAAATCCATGAAATGCAAGGTTCCCTCTCCCCTCCCCTCCCCCTTTAATACCCCTTCCTCCCGGCTGCTGCTGGAAAAAGAGTGTCACACATGAGAAAAAAAACACCTCACGTATTCTCAGTGGTGCCATCAAACACTTCAAAACGGAAGACGAGGAAAAAACAACTGTCTTACCCCCTTTCATTTACGGCAGCCGCTCGCATTACGCAGGGCAAGCGCTAGGAAAAATGCTTCATACACAAGTTGGATTCCCTCCCCCCCATCAGCGGCATGCCTTCATTGCGAAGGCAGAGCCGTTGTTTTGTTTCTAATGAGAGGGCTCCAAGGTTGTCAGAGTTACCAACTGGGTTTCAAAAGGCATTTTATTTCGCTCCCCCTATCCTACGTGAAGCACTGCAACTCACTCGAACCTATCCTGAGGAAACTGCCTCTAATTTAAAAAAAACAAAAGGAGTTAAATAAAGCAGAACACAGCACCGCTGGCTACACGAGCAGGACTCCTCATCGCCAGAGTAGAGCAACGGGACAAGTGGCAGAGGAGCGAGCAAGCAAGATGACAAGGGAGCAGGCTGCCACAGCACCCTGGGGACCTCGAGACCCTTTCCGGGCACCCCCACCCGCCGTATTCGTGGGCAGGACTTAAGAGATGTCGAACAGGAGCGCGGCGTCGCGGGCCACGAAACAATTTTGGGGAGCAAAAATCTGGTTGGTTTCATAAAAGACCTCATGTCTACCACGCGTCCCATCGCAGCCCGACCTGCTGGCTGCAACGGGAGCAATGCTGAGGGCGGCAGAAAGACACGTGAAACCGCCCCGCGCGGTGCTAGGCGCTGCACTGGCCCGGGAGAGCGGGGGGGGGCGCTCACCATGGCGAAGCCCGAGAGCAGCGCGGAGGTACGGCTGGACGCCTTGAGCTTGGCCCGGCTGAGGTAGAGCTTCCGCCAGGACAGCGCCTGCATCGAGTGCTCGCTCAGGCTCATGGGCCCTCCAGCAGCGCCGGCTGCACCGGCCGGACTCGGGGCAGCGGCGGCAACAGCTACCGCGTCATGGCGGCGCCCGGCCCGGCTCTTCGGGCCGTCCGCGGCCTGAGGGCCCGTCTCGTCAGGCGCGGGTCCTCGGCGCTCCACGTCCCCAGCGCCGCGCCTTCTGCTGCGGGAGGCTGCGTTGGCGAGGTGGAGGGGTGCGCGTGCACCTCCTCACACGGGCGCTGCGCCCCCTGAGGGAAGCGCCACCGACGCTCGCCGCCCCTGGCGCTCCCGACGGCGCCGGCGGTCACTGCACTGGTCACTGCTGGACGCTGCCCATGCTGCTGGCAGTGTCTGCGGGTGGTCGCTGCCACCACACCGTCGCCACCGCCTGCGGGAGCTCCCTGCTCCCCACCACCACATCCCCACCACCACCACTGGCTGCAGGCCACCTCCTTCCCCACCACCGCAACACCACCCATACGCCCTCGCCACTGCCACTGGCCCCGCCACAGTGGCCACCTGTGAGAGCTCCCGCTCGCCACCAACAGCCCCCACCGCTGCTGCCTGTGGGCGATGGCCTCGCTGTACCCCGCCAGCTTCCAGGGCACACGTCGCTCATGGGGCCCTGGATGGGCGGGACACCGCTTTTGGGTCGGGTCCAGTCAGGCTGAGAAGCAGCATAGCGCACTGACTACGCTTGTCATGTCATTGTTGCTCAAACTTGCCGTCTTTTTGCACGTGGGTGTATCATTCTCAGCAATGGCCAGTTTTATTCAGGTCTATTCAGATGCTTTAGAATTGGGTAAATGCATGGTTCCTTTCACTCTTTGATACCACAAAATGGAGTCCAAGACGGAGCAGTCACAGAAGGTTTCTGTAGTGTGGTTAAGCAAAACAGTGAAGGTTTGAGTTGTGTATGATCCTGAGTTAAGAATGACCTTGACCTCAATAGACCTGGAGTTGAGAATGTGATCTTACTAACTCCGTGATTCTCAGCTAGGGTGCCAGGACACCCAGGGGGGCTGCAAAATCTTATGAAGGGTGCCGCAAGGTGGGAGGAGATACACAGGCACGTGCAAGCTCAGGCTCTTACCTGCTTGGCCAGTGCCCCACTGTCAGTGCTAGGCCCCGCTACAAGGAGTCAAGCGCTGTAATCATCGTTAGTTCTTTAAATGGGCGCCACTCGATTCACACAAGTTGTGGAGGGGAGCCTTGAGTCTAGTGAGGGGTGCCTTCAGTCTGTTGGCGGTGCCTCGCATCTAAAAAGCCTGAGACCTGCTGTACTAAATGGTGAGTCTCATACAACGGAAACCTCTCATATTGACTTTATTTTTCAGTAGAATCTGGATTTATCTTGTGAATCATTTTTGCACACCCAGAAGTATGTGGCTTTCCAAAGCACCCTCAAAAGTATCTCAAGGCACCCTGGGGTGCCAGAGCACTGTGGTTCAGAATCATTACGATGGTAAAAAAACAGCCATGCTGATTGGTAGGAGTTAGACCTGCCAAGTCCCATTTCTATTTCTGTGACTCACTCTTCGACACTCTCAAATATCTTAGGTCTTATGCTACATTATGCGAACATTAATTTCTCAAAGTAATTTACAGTTTCAGTTAATGTGCAATTAAAGTGTGCTTCCCATGCAGCTAGTGCATTTCACACTTTGTAATGCATTCAAACAGATTGAGGCTCTTTGTTTAATAATAAACAGCTTACATTAATTTTTCAGTGACAGCTCTGATTTGGAGATCTTTAATGGCCATGGCAAGGCTCCAAAACATCACTCTTATTTGGCTGTTTCACTTTATAGTGATTTTGATATAGCAGGTACATCTTCAAAAATACCAGATTTGACTGAGGTGCACTGTATTGTTCTAGAATCTTACTGAGCATTTACATTGTGGATGTGCCTAGAAGCAACCAGGTCGAGGTGCCAAATGTCATATAAACATATAGTAAATGACAACCACTGTCACAGAGAGCTGACATTATATAAAACAGCAAAAAAATTCACAATTCTCCTTGGATGTAGCATTTAATTTCCTGAGATAGCAACAAGTCTACTTCGTCTTATGAGTCTGTTAACTTCTGTACTAATCCAGAATGCATTGGATTTTCAGAGTTCAGTGTGTATAGTCAGTAGATGCATATCTTTTCTGATGAGAGAGAATGGCTTGCAGGCTGGATCCAGTGCAAAACTGAAGGAAGTTTGATATTTTTGTGGAGGCGCCTTTCAAAATGATGCAGGTACTGTACTCCTCAGTTGTTTTTACTGATATTCAAAGTAGTGTATTGGACACACTGAAGTGGGTAATAGTACTACTAAAGTCTTCTAGAGCATTTTGAACATAAAGACCCCTCCATATTTACCCTCTCTGGTAAATCATACTTATTTTAGTTTGTCACAAAGGAAAAAAGTGAGATGCAGAGAAGCAAACTGACAAGGCAGAGAAAGAGGTTGCATAGCACTTCTCAAGCATAGCCAGGAAGAAGATACAGGAAAACTGGGATCTAGTACAAAGCTATGAAGGTACTTCTTGTGTCATGAAGACCTTGTGGATTTGGATAGGCTCTGGGGGGTGGGGACAACTTCTTATTTAAGATACTAGAAATAAATGGGTTTTGCATGACTGTTAGTTGCATTAGATAGAAATGTTACTGCTAGATTAATTTTATTTGTCCTTTTACACTTTTTTTTATTTCCATCCTGATTTGGTAGCATTTTGCAGCACAAAAATCAGTCCCTATGCTTCCAAGTTACATTATCTGGGACCAGTTTAGCGGGACTGTCCCAGCCCTTCATTGTTCTCTGGAAGATAAGCTGCACCTTTGTATGACGAGAGAGTTTTATGTTCCTGTCTGCTGTACACAAACAGCTCTAACAGCACCTGTAAGACTGGGATTTTTCTGTAATTGGGCTCCTTTTTCCCCCAAAAATGTCGCTTTCTTCTCTTGCTGTGGTACATAGTGAATATTTGGTATATACTGAATATGGATTTACTGCTGCTTTCCAAATAAGACATGGCTGCATCTCAGTATTGCTGTGTGTACTTAACTTTACAACCCTTTGAATGAAAGGCTCTGTATATATTCAAAGTATTCATAAAACTGTTCTTTGTTCACTTCTAATTCTGTAAGTAGAAATTTAATTAATGACAGAGACACAGAAAATAAATAAATGTATTGGGACTATTCTGCACAACTGACTGCCAACCCATGAAAAACACTCAAGACTTTAATAAACTACCACATCTTATTTAGGAACACATAAAAATGCTCTATTTTCTACAATCAGATTTTCTGTATTTGAAAACAATGTTGTATTGTAATTTATGAGTCCAATGAAAAATCTGAAATGTAGTAATGATATCTGGAAAGTGAAAATTAATAGCATGGAGGAAAATTGGGTATGATTACAAGCTATGAATGCATCATTAGTTAAGTCTATCCATTGCCCTAATTAGCGCTCCAATACTCTGGCTCTGTGAGCTATAGAAAAACCCAAGATAGGATTGTTCAGATAAACAAAACATCATCTGTTCTTGGTAGAGGTTATGTCAAAAGTGGGCTGCTTAACAAGTTGGATACCCTAGCTGTAGTTTTTTGGATCCTGCTGCTTGTAGGATTGTGTGTGTTTGCTATACAATTTAATGAATGCTTTCCAGGGCCTAAGCAAGATTAAAAGTTGATTAAAAACCGGAGACTTTCCAATAAGCAATCCAGGATGCTTACCTCCTTTGTGATCTCAGGCATACATCAGAGTGCTTTGAACTCTTTGTCGCTCTACTCTGCCCATCTTTTACTTTTTTTGTGTAGCAGGGAAGGTATTGAAAGGGACAAGAAGCCTGTGTTCTGGTGCACTGTACAAGCCCTCTATTTAATTCCCTAGCCAATTAATGCATGTTTGTACATATCACATCCCATCTATGTTTCCAAATCAAAATAGACCTAATAGGCCCTATGCTAGGCCTACAAGGCCCAGCATTAGAGTTTTAAAATAAACTTAGTTTTGCCTCCTGTCAAAAAGCAAAAAAAGGATAAACGTCTTAAAGAGGCATTTGGGAGCTGACCCTAAAGAGTGGAATGCCCCCGTGAGCTGGCCCTGACTCCTGCTAAGAATTAATAGAGATTCACCTTGCTTATTAGTTGGAGTTGTACCTATGGCCTACATTTGACTGAGTTCCAGGATTCCCTCCAGAGGGTGTTGAAGGATGTGTACACACTACTGCAATGATGTACATGCAGTTTTGTGTCAGACTATACTCCCCCCATTTTTCCTAGAACAAGACTCGGTATGGTACAGTTCAGAAAGACATTATAACCCTATAACACTTAATATGCTTATCACTCAATACTTGGTGCAGAAATATGTGTGTTCATATCAGCTTTTCTAAAGCATGTTTACGCAGACATGCAAATTGTCACTTCTGTTTGTTCTAATTTTCACAGAACCATTCTTTTGTTACATTATATGGAAACAACGGAAAGTTTTGCATTCAAGACAATACAGCAGGAGTGACAAATTCAACAGGCAGGTGACAGAGAATTGTCAGCAGTCTGAAGTTGTGATAAACATACAGTCCAATAGCACTCAAGATATGGGACCAAGCTTGCAGTTGTAATATTTGAACTTTCTACACATAAAAGCTTTCATCCACTCTAGTTAGTGTCACATGTTTTACAGTTTCCTACATCAGTGGAATGGTTAAATATCTAGCTTTCCCTCTCTACCCAGGCTAGGATGCCAACAGGTAGACTACAGTCTATGAGGAAACGAAAAGTATTCAAGGATCTGATTTCAGCCTGGCTTGTTCTATCCAACAGGAAATAAATTTGTCTGTGAGCTCAATAAGGGTGAAATTAATCTGTTCCCACACACAGCCTGAGTAAACAGCATGACCACTCTTGTGATTTTATCAGGAGTCTTGCTATATGAAGTGTTTTTCTTAAAGCTCCAGCCACTAGTTTCTGGTGAAGAGGATCTAGCACCTTTGAGGAAAATTAGAATATAAAACAAGGTAAAAAAAAAGCAGAGGATTTTTTAACAGTGTGCTGTAGCCTATCTTCCAAAATAAAATATTAATATATTAACTTTTTTAATATACAGGAATACTGAAATGGATGTACTAGTTGCCAACCAAGGCAGTAGCCTGGCTGACAGCAGCTGGGGCAGTATACCTCAGAGAAAGCCCCTGGTGGATGATTGTGGAATAACCTGTCTGGGGGAAGAGAGGTAGTTAGCCATGTTAGCCTGAAGTTAGGTAGATGGCAGAGCACCGTGGTGTCTTGAAGACCAACTTGGCTCAGCAAGGCATGAGATTTCATATGCTACAATCTATTTTGTCAGATGCATCTGATGAAGTAGGCCGTAGTCTAAGAAAGCTCACATTGCTCTGAATGAGTTAGTCTATAAGGTGCCACCCTACCTTGCCTTCTGCCCAACTTCAGACTAATACAGTTAACTGGCTCTCTCTAACCCCTTTTCAATTATCGATTGACTTATGTCCTGAAGGATGGATGTTTATTTCACTTCTCAATGTAGTTATCCTAACACAAGCATGCATCTTCTCGGCATCGGTAGAAATGTTTAGTTTAAAAACTAAACCGTACAAATCTATTCTGTTGTTTTTCACTTGTTACAGTGGGAAATAGCATAACATCTGGAAGTGTTAAAATCCATAATTGTTGTCTGGGTACAAGATAATGAACAGCCACTTTTCTGATGCTGGAAATCTAGACTTGGACTATGATACTCTTGCAGCATCTTTACTTCCTAAACATTAGTAACATGCATGTTAATATTGTTGGTGTTTGTGTGATGAGTATATTCCTTGTTGTGGTTCCTTTATATGCCAGGAATTCCAGATTATTCTGGTTTGAAAAATAGTTAAGAGAAATCTGGTTTTTTTCTCTGGCTGTAATGGACTTTGTAGCATGGATTGGTTATTTAATGATGAATCTCTTTCTGATGATTCTTAGTAGCAACTGTTCTCAATCCTGCAAGGATTAATATATTTACCTAACTGCAAAATGGGTGTGGTCATCAATTATTAAAAAGTCTTGCTGCAGCTCTGGATTATAAATTTGATTGCTGCTCCAGACTCCTGCCCAAGTCTGCCCCTAGTCTGTACTTACCTGACCATTTGGGCTGGGGTGTCAATAGTGAGGAGCTGTGTTGCTGGTCCCATCATCCCTTTTCTCTTTGTGTGATGTTGCGTGGCCTCCCTTAACCATGCCAACCCAGAGGGCTGCTAGGCTCAGACAGACCTTTGGTCTTTTTGAATGTTAAGGATTGAGCAGTCTTTCTTAAAGGCCAGAATGTGCCTAAATCTTTTTAATATTGGTATCTTAACACAACTATGGGAGAATATATATTTTGATATAGAGTGAACATCTAGAATGCTCACCATCTGCAATGTATTAATTTATATTACATTCCTGTGAGACAGAGATGTTTCATTGCTCCAATTTATGTATATGAAAATGGACAGAAAGATCAAGTGAGTTCCCAAGGTTATACCAGCAAATTGTAGTGGATACAGTAATTGAACCTGGCTCTTTTGAGTCCTGGACCAATATATCCTCCAGGACAATTACTTATCTTGCCACGTATACCATGATGTATTAGGTCCTGGTCTTTCTGAGGAGAGTTCCAACAAGGCCTAGGAAGGTTTTTTTTTGTGATGTGTTGCATGCTTTGCATTATATTTAAATATTTAAATATGGTTATTAAGGCTTAACCACATGATTGTGAATGCAGAGGGGTTTCACCTTAGTCTCTAGGAATGACTGTCTTCTTTTGGTGAGAAGAGATGAGAAACAGCATGGAGATAATGGATGGCAACTAATTCTCTATTGTAAGCCTGTGCACAGCTTGTGGCCTGCTTGAGTGACTCGCACACTTTTCTACATTTTTTAGATACAGTTTGGATTTTGTTTTTATTTTAGCAAAGGTTAAACATTTGATTAAGGTGTCAGCTCAGAGAGATGTAACGCTTCAGTCTACAACAATGTGGAAATCTGGGAACTAATCCAAAATGACCACTTCCGCCTCCAAACTGCTGGCACATGATATCAACATTTGATCACTATTACTTTGGGTTAGATTAAAGCTAGTGTCCTACATGCAAAAGGCACTAGATGCCATTACTAACTAGAATCAGATAGTTCCCTCCCCCCTCCAAGTAAATCTTTGTCTTCATAGGTTTGAATAACTCTATTACATCAAGTGCTTATTTCAGACCATATGTTATAGGCCATATTTTATTTCCCTTTTTACACAGAATATTTTTTTACCCTTGCTCATGTGAAGCACCACAATCTGTCCCACCCACTCTGCAATGGCTATGGACCCTGAGCTTGCAACGTTTTTGCCTAGCAATTGCTCATGTGCCTGGAGATCTCGTTGGACTTTGGGGGCACAGCAATCCACCCACACACAGCAAGCAGGAAGGACAAGGATCAAACTCTCTTCTTAGGGTGTGTAACAGTGGAATGAATGGAAATGAAACACAGGTAAGAAGTGAATAACTAAACAAATGTCCATGTCCATTTATTACAAGATCCTTATGAACTTTTTGCCATAATCCTTGCCGATGTTTACCTGACAGAATAGCCAGTTGATCCTTTTATTCCTTTAGTCCACATTCTTGTAAGCAAACCTTCTTGATGTTGTATAATGCAAAAAGTGTCAAGACATATTTGTCCTACATCCTTGTGAAACACTGTGGACAAACCCAAAGACGGAAGACTTTGTATATTTACTATAAGGAAAGAGACTAGATTTGTAGTTTGAAAAAGTGATGCAGCCCCTAATGGCTCTAAAGTATAAATATACTGCTGTTCAGTCATTGTGCCAAGCTGTCGTCTGTTAGCCTAGGTGAAATGATAACGTCAGGAAAGTAATTGTTCAAATACATTTGTTACAAGGGTACTTTATTCTAGAAAATATATTTTTTAAACTGTAAAGAATTAAAAATAATAGGGGCTACCACAACAGGGGTGGTCAGAGAAAGGCATATTCGTTTGGTCTAATTTAAATGTCCATGACAGCCTGGAGTGATTCACAAGCCGTGCTCCGGGACCTCGGGGCAGCTCCGGGCTGGAAAACACAACCCCACGGAAAGACTCTTTACAGAAGCCCAGCGAGTAAGTTCCTGCCCGTCTAGCACCAGCCTCCCCACGCAGCCTGCACGGATCAGATCACCCCTGGGCGACCAGGAAGGGAAGGGTGTTGCTGCAGAGCAGAGGTGCGATTTTCTTGCCGAGAGCTAGCCGGTCTGATACCAGATCTCCCCTCCACGCAGAGATCTCCTCACCCCTTGTGCCCGCAGACCAGCAGGGCTGCACCCTGCGTGCCCTGCACTTCCCTGGAGGGTGCAGGCTTGGCCAGCCGGACCCGCGTGTGCTCCCATGCAGCCCACGCGTGCACGCACCCGTAGGCTCCTCCTGGGCGCACGTGTGCACGGACACGTCTGCGGCGCCCGTGTCCATGCGGGAGGCGGTGCCGCGCACGTCCGTGCCTGCCTCCCCCGTGCAGCCGCGGGGCCGTGCCCCGGGGGGATGCCGCTGGGACCCGGCTGCCTCCAGCCCCTGACACGCCAGCTCTCCCCCGTAGCAAACAGCTCAGCGCCTGCGTGCAAATGCCTGCTGCACACTCGTGACCTAACAACAACACACACCGATGTGAGCAGCCAGGCAGCGGCGGCGGCAGCAGCGATCCGGCCGCCTCCCCGAGCAGTGTTTACGTCCCGGGCAGGATGACGCCTGCGCCCCGGTCCACACTCCCCGCCTGAAAATGGTTCCCTAGGACTTTGCAAAACGCAGCGACTCCCCCTCCCCTTCCCTCCCCCTCCCCCCCCCCAAAAAAAGTGCTGGTGCAAAATGGCAAAACTTTAGAGAGACCTGGATGGCTTGTGCTTGCCCTCCTCCCCATGGGGGCCAAAACATGCAGGACAGGAACTGTTGACAATTAAGTGATGAAACTCTCCAAAAAAATGGAGGCAGAGAAAGACTCTGGAAGAAGATTGGTGTGTAGCCGGCTTCTGTCTATTTCCTATTTGTACCTTTTTTCATTTGCTTGTGCTTAATTGCTTGTAGAGGGAGGAATGCATGTGAAACGTAGGCAGTCGAGCGACTTAAGTTTGCAAGAGATCGGCGTAGACACTCGGGAAGGGGGTGGATTTGAACCGAGGGGAAGGAGAGGGTGGGACGAGACTTATTTTTTTCCCTGCCGGTGAGGGATTGTGCTGGTCCGGGGGTGGGGGTTGTGCAGGGCTGGCTGCCGGGATCGCGGGTTTGCAGTGTGTGCACAGAGAGCCCAGCTTTGTCCCCGTGCATGCGGAGCGCGGGGGTCGTGCCCGGGGGTCCCCGGCGGCTCGCCCCGGGGCTCCGGGGAGAGCGGCGGCAGCAGCCCGGCCTCGCTGCTGCTTCCCCGGGCCTACTCCTTGCACACTCCTCCGTGCAGGGCACTCGCCCCGGCCCTTTCCCAGGACCCCGCACGTTTGCCTGGCGAAGTGCGCAGGCTCTGCTGGCACTGGCATAGCGTGGATCGGAGCACAGGGGGTGGGGGCAAGCCCATCAATCCCGGTGTTACATAATGCAATTTGTTTTTAAATCGCGGCTTCCGGTGTGACTATGGAAACAGTTGGAGGGTGGAAAGGCTGCGGGGTGCAGGCTGCAGTGCCTGCTTGCAGGGGGTGGGGTGGGGGGTGATGGCAGAGCGGTTGAATGGCAAAGAGGATCAGAGCTATGCAGAGCTCCTTTTCCCCTCCCTGCCCCTCCCGGGGTTGCACAGGGGAAGCAGGCGGGGATGGACGCGCACATTTCGCATTTAAAGAGTAAAGAGACATGCAGCGTTTGCCTGCGGCCAAGCACCTGTTGTCTCGGGTCGGTCCCGTGTCCCCAGGGAAAGGGGGTGCAGGGGCAGCGGTCCTACCTGCGTGGGGGCTTGCATCCCCGCATCCCCCCTCGTACAGCGCCTTGTTTCTGCTTTCTTTTGCAGCGCTCTATTGGCAGGAGGAGGTACGATGAGAACGAGGACCTGTCGGACGTGGAGGAGATTGTCAGCATCAGGAGTTTTAATTTGGAGGAGAAGCTAAAGAGTAAAATGTATCATGGGGATTTCGTGCATGCCATGGAAGGGAAAGGTAAATGGGGCTGGCGCGGGGGTGGGGGGCGGCTCCTGGCCGCGATTGCTGCGGAGGAGCGGAGCTGGTGGCGTCTCCACGTGCGGAGTTTGTGGCTTGTTTCGTATTTCCCGCCTGCATCCCCCCTTCCAGGGGATCCGGTGACGAATCCAGGCCGAGCAGCAGGGGAGGGGTTGGGGGGATGGGTGTTGCACACTGGGCCCTCGCCAGGAAATAACACACGCACACGTGTGTGTGCGGGCACGGGCTGTCCTGGCTGGACCCGTTTCCACATCCCCTGTGCACGGATGTGCCCCTTCTGGCGTTGGCATCAGGGGTGCGGATGCAGCTTGCAGGGAAGCCTCCGTGGCTGCCAGCCTGACCCCGGATCGCTTCCCTTGTGTTTCCAGGGATCAGGTTGGTGGAGGAGCTGCGGGAAAGCCCAGCCCCCACTCTGCCTGCTGGTGTTTCCCGCTCCCCCTCCGCCCCCTATTCAACCGAGGGCCCTTTGCATCTTGTTTGTCAGCTGCTAAGGATGCAACGCCAGGCTGTAGACCTAACAGCTGGGTCGTGTTATTAAATCCCCGTGCCCCAAACCTCGTAGATTCGCTTGCCACTTACATGGCTAGATAGGTACTGACAGGGAGAGCAGCCCATGCAGGGGTTGCTCTCCAGCAAGGGCAATGGGAAGGCATAGTTTGCCCCTTGGAGCAGATGCAGGGGTGGCAACTTCTCAAGTCACCTTCATGTGGCGTGGAATCACTGAACCTGACACCAAATCCCAGCTACGTGCGTCCAGACCCTGTGGCCTTGCCACGCTCCAGTCCGCACCAGCCCTCAGAAATGGGCAGCCGCTAGCTGTCCTGTGTCATCCACACCAGAGGTCAAGAATGACTGAGTCAGGCATTTAATTAATTTGTTTTTTTTTCAAAGCTCAGTCTTGGTGAACATTTTTAACTCCTAATGTGGCCAGGGATATCAACTGTTGTATATAGAGCAGGGTTTTTTCCTGGAAGGGAAGGGGGAAATAGCTTCCTCCTGTCCCCACACAAGATGCTGATACCTGGTCCTTGCTTTTAAAATGCTGGGTAATTTTTCAGGGATTGCCTTCTACCATCATTTCCAAATTCTTTGCTCCTTCCCATTGCTGCTAGCTAACCCTTCCGCTATTTCCCTTGCTCAGCAGCTTTGCAAACCTTTTGTAGCTTTCTCCCTTCTAGGGAACTTGAAAATAAATGAGTGTCTTTTGTTACTTTGTTTTGGTCTATGTCTGCTTTGTTCAGCCCCACAAGGGATTTTAATCCTTTGTTGGGCCTTTATAAAGAGAAGGTCTGTTTTCATTTTTACCACTGGTTTAATTTTCTGTAAAATCAAAAGATGAATTGAACTTAATCAAAAATACTAAATTTGCCTACTGTGCTGTTGAGAGCAAGACTAGAAATATCAAGATATTGGAACACATGGAATCGGTTGATTTTAATTTTTTTTTAAATCTTCTATTTCCTTGTTTTTATTTTCAATGGGAGCAGTACTTTGATCTCTGGCCAGGAATGTGGGCTGGAAGTTTTCTTCAGAGGTGCTGCAAGACTGCAGTGTGATTTTTGGCTTGGACACAGCCCACCATAGCTATTTATTCTCCAGCCTAATATGCAGTGGATCTACTTCTCCTGGACACCCTCCACCTGATTCCTGACTTTGTGTCGTGAATGGAGGATGCGCTTATCCAGTGGATATTTGTTGATTCAGTTAAATAAAATACTTAAAGGAATATTTTAAGTTGTAAGGCATTTACATAATAAACCATAATGATTTTTGCTAATAGGGAACTATTCCTTATGCTGGCTCTCATTTAAATTTTGATTGTGGAAGGCAAATTCTATGCGATGGAAAAAGAAATTATATTTTTAAAGGGTTAGTAAAATAATAATCAGCTACATGGGCTAATTGTTTAGCAGCACTAAGCAAGGATCCTTTATCCACACTTTTTGTAACAATAGGGAAAGTTATAGAAATAGATCATGAGTAGGAATATGAGTTTATCATTAATTTCCAACACCCCACTGTAGTTTGGGTGTCAGAGGGACATGATTTGTATAAACCTGGGATGAAAATTTTCATTCGGTGTCCCAGGAAGGTTTATTTTAGATAATTACTTATTTGATCAGTTGACAGTAGAAATGTATAGACAAACAAGCATAGTATTGAGTGTTTATTTAGTTTAAAGTGCTGTTAATATTTGTAGCATACAAATAACCCTGAGGGGATGCTGTCCAGCTATCCAGACTTCACTTTTCCTTTAAAAAGGAGGATTACAGACCTCTGGACATACTCTCTGGCTACTTCAAGATTAAATTTTGTGTTTCTGGAGGCAGACTATAAATCGACTATGAAACTTGTGAAGACTTTACCCACCCAAGTGAATGCTTATCACTTTTTCCTACTACCCAAAACAGGAAAAAAAAATTGTTTCATCCATGACGCATGATTCAGACCACTGAATCATAACTGAATGTTATAATCAGCATAAAGGGCCAATTAATTTTCATCCTTCAAATTAAATAATTATGCTTTATTAATCAGACAACAAATTTTTGTTCTATTCTCTAGTTATTTGGTCAATAAATATGTACTCTCCTTTAAATTAAGATTTCTACCCTCATCTCACTAACTCAGCCATGCCTGAGGTCACAAGATTTTTACCTATAGGCTTCTGTCCTGCCTGCACATTGTGGACCTGTTCAGTTCATTGAACTTACTCAGACCAGTGTCAATAAAATATGTGCCCAGCTGTTTGCAGGATCAGGGTCTTACAATGTACTTCTGTAAAGTTCAGGAGAAACAGAAATATGTAGCTCAGTCCATGCCACACTGCTTAATAGGCAGACAAGGTTCTTTGGGTAGATGTGATATCTTTTAGTAGACCAGCTAAATAGTTGGAAAAATTGTTCTTTGCAAGTTTTCAGGTACAAGTACCCTTCTTGAGGCAGAACTTTGTCTCCCTTTGTCCTTAGACCAACACAGCTACCACCAGTGACGCTAATAGTAATTTAGATCAATGTCCTATAACAGTTGTGCAGCATTTCATAACCCAGACATTTCAACCTCAGACTCCCATTGACAAGCACCGGTTTCTACTTTATGTGCATCTGTAAATAAGGAAAATAGAGAACGGCTGGAGACTATTGTTTGTCACCCAGTTTCTGCTTGTGACCTAAAATTTTGCCTCTCTTTACAGTTCTGTATAAGTTATAGTAAGTTTTCTTTGCTGAATACAGAAAAATGGAGACTCTTGACAATCTCTGATATGAAGCAAAAATGTAATTTTAATATTTTTTGTGTATTTAAATCAGATTTCACTTTTGAGTATGTGCAAAGAGAAGCTCTCAGGATTCCCCTTATTTTCAGAAGTAAAGATGGACTTGGAATTAAGTAAGTTGCAACTAAATCTTAGTTTTGATTCAATGTTTTATGAAATAATCCTAATACCTGGATGTGGTCTCAAAATATATTATGGATAGCATGCTCAAGAGGGGGTAAGGGTGATTATACTTCGTTTACAAATGAGCAAACTGAGGCTGGGAAAGTTGCATTTGGGGCAGTTGTACAGTCACAGAGCAAGTCAGTGACAAAGCCAGAAACCAGAACCCTGGTTTTGAACCATCTAATGACAATATTTGTGTCTGACTTGCCATGTAACTTCTAAGTTATGTTCTGAATGATGTGTGGGGGACACTGTGATATCTACAGTTAAGAATGCTTCAAATTTTCCATTATAATGGTATTTTTTTAGAAACCAATATTTAATTATTTATAATAGAATTCAGAATTACTATTTGTATGGGGTTGGTTTTGTTTGAAATCTCAGGACAAAAAGGATTAAGTTTTGAGAAACAGTTGATTCATAATATATTGTTTTCTGATTGGAAAAAAAAAGACTACCTGCAACCACTTTTTAAGAGGTTTTAGTACCTGGAAGGCAAGGACTCAATGTGTCAGGCAGATAATTCATGGGTTGGGGAAGGGCCTTTTGACATTTTTGGAGAAATGTTTACTTATAAAACCTTGATATTAAAATGAAAAAGTCTCTGATAAGTTTGAGATGCTACTTATTTTATTTTTTGTGTGTAAAAAGTTCTGTGTAGTGTTTCTGGAGTGGTACAAAAATGGAAAGATCCTGATATTGTATGATGATTATATTAAAAGTGACTCCTAAAGCACAAGTAGTATAAAGCCCTGGGAAGGTTGTGCAAGCAATTTTTTGTCATCCTTAAACTTTTGAGTGCTGTGCTTCATTTTACTACTTTACTGTTTTTAATGTCTGCTTTGTATAAGATTATACTCCTGGGTTTCTCAGTTATGTTTTCTTATGGAAATTTTGTCCTCTAGTTCTGTTAATACTGAGAAACTAGGCAGTCACACTGTAAAACAGTAAATTACATTTTCATCTGCCTCACACAGCATACATACAGCTGTCAAGTTGGTTACAGTGCAGAATCTCTATGACAGGTGAAGATATAAGGGGAATAAAAAAATGCCTCTTGATTTTCAGTTCCCAGGTGGAGTTTGGAGAGCTGATGGTTAGAGAAAAGGGCTTTTGAATTGTAAACTGGATTCTGAAGAGACTGGGAGAGAATAAATATGGAGCTCCATAGTAACAGTTTTACAGTCACTTTACTGACTCTAATCACACTCTAATGTTTATTAAAGGGGAAGAGAATGGATACTTGAGTTTGCCCTGATGAGCTTAAAATAGCCTCCAACCCCCATACTTGACTAGCCAGTTTCTTTGTCCCTTACCCAACTGCTGATATCTTTCCTCTATTCTAGTGGGAATGTACTTGGCTAACTGATCCTGTATTGTCCCCCCCCCTTACAAAATGAACCATATTGTGTGTACAGCTTAATCCAGCAGATGGAATTAATAGCCTGAGAAGATCAGAGTAGCTGGTATGCAATATATATATTGCATATCATACATTAAATATGCATATACTATATATATATATATATATCATACGTTAAAACCAAATTAAAAATACCATATAATCATGTAATTCCAGATGTATCATAATGGTTAGATATGCACAGGGAGCCTAAATGAAGGTGGCAACGCTTTTAAGTGCTTGGTTTTGCAACCTTAATCATTGTTCATATTATTTTTTATATAATGTCCTAAGTTTTTGCAGTATTTTATTTTTTAAGAACAAATGGGGAAAACCAGAAATGCCATTGTTTGTCATCTTACTGAAACTCCTGTAGGTTATTATCACTCAGGAGGGCTGGAAATGTTTAGTGCCATCATACCTTTGTCTGCCCTTGAGCTACTTGAGTCACTGATGGGAGTAGTCCGTGGTCCTCCCTCCAGCAGCACTGGAGAAGGATGGGACACTTCCTTTGGGTTTCACAGGTATTTGAGAGCAGAGGAGTGGGAAGGCTCAGGAATCCTGGGTTGCATTCCAGACACTGGAGAAAAGTGTTTTCTAATGGGCACAGATTCCGCTTCTCATTCCCCCCTTCCTGGGCCCTTTCCCCTTCTGCTCCCTTCCCCAGGTTGATCTGTTGTCTCTTCTGCATTCAAATTGAGTAGTTTTGTCTTCTAAACTGCCAGAGCCTGGCAGGAAGGGTGGTGAGAACAAGTGTGACAGGCTCTTTGCTTTAAGGTCTGGCAGAAGGACCTGCAGTTTACTGGTGGGATAGACTGGATCTTGGAAGATTTAGCTTGTGAAATCTAAGAAGTTCCTGCTGAGCACTTACAAACTGGCATTTTTCAAAGCTTTGTAACCTGGGCATTTTTCGGTAGGTTTTCATGGATATGGCAAGAGGCGTATCTGACGCACAAGCTCCCAACTTGCCCAGTTTTAAGTCCCTCTTCCAAAGCATGAGTATGCCAGTTCTTCTCAAGATCAGCATTATTACAAGAGTAAAATGCCATATTTACCCAGCAGTCAGGGCTCATAGTGATATGCAGTGATATCTCTTATTAAACCAACAAGATTTTTGCAAAAAAAAAATTATTTATTTTCTCTAAAAAAACATAAAAAAATCTAAAAGGATTTCTATATTTTCCCACCTTAATTGTTACAGATGGCTGAACTGTCTTGCCTGAACTTTTCCAAAAAAATTAAGATTGAGGCAGACATCCATCAGGAAACATTTCAGCCCAAATGGTTAAAGTTTGGCTAAGCAATACATAACTGAAAGTATGTTCTTTTAACAGGAAGTGTTAAGCTACCTTCATAATAGTCAGTGCTATCCTCAGGCTCATTTTTTTATTTCCAAAATACTTTGACAGGATTAGAGAAAACATTTCAGCTCCAGTGTTTTCACCCTATTCACACTTAAGTAATCGCATTCTGTTGACACAGATTCTTTCAGCAGCTGCAAACCAGGCTGCAAGCTTCAATCCCTGTCCCAAACTCTTGTGTAGCATTGCAGTCTCCAGCTCCATTTAGAGCACTTTGGTGGAAGGGAGCCCTCTCTGTAGTAGACCAAGCAATTTAGGATGAAATGTGCTATATAAATATATGTAACAGGCAGTATATTTAGTACTAGTATAAGAGCATTTGAGATTGATGTGATACTTAGTAGTAATTGGAGCTATGTACTTCTAGTTGCCTGATGTTAAATAGCTTGCATACCTGTCACCGACAGATCTACAACATGTAGCTCTTCTGTTGCTGTGTACAGTGAGGCTCTGACGTTGCAGGAAGCGTGGTAACTGATGGAGAGATGATTAAAAATGAAAGTCAATGTTAAACATTGCTTCTGTGGTTTTCCATTTCGTATACCCAGCCATGGCGAGCCGTTGTTATTCCTAGTGGTCAGAAGCAGGAAGCACAAGTCCTGACCTCTTTTACCAGCAGTTGTTTTCTTTAGGCAGATGTGAACATTTAGATGCTCCAGTGATTGTATGTTGGAAAGCTGTCTCTTTTGGTTTGGTGGGTTGCAGCAGACACCCGCTGTGACAGCCTCCTGCTGCTTTCCTCTCTGACCTTTACCTGGAGGCCTACCTTCCACTTCATCCTGCACCTCAGAGCACGGGTACATTGCCTTTATATATAGGGAAATGCCTCCTCCCTGCCTGTCCTTCCTGAACAAGTTACCACCCATGCCTGTATTTCAGGCTCATGAAGTATCTCACCACATCTCCATAAGCCCAATTGCACGATCATTCTTTATTTGTACTAGGATTTTAAATTCTTCCTGTTTGTTCCCCATGCCTCTTGCATTAGCGTATAAGTATTTGAAGTGTCTAACTGAATGTCCTGTCTTTTCTCTGAGAACATTTCTAAGGCTTCTGCTATTGCTTCCCTTTACTAAGTTTTTAACCAGGTCCTCTGGCTTTTTACTTACTTCTCAGGGTTTTTCTCCACCTTTAGATCTTTAATTACTGCATCTTCAAAGTACTGTACAAACAAAGTTCTCAACCTTGTCATTAATGTGCAGTAACTAAGATAGAGATCTCCTGTCTCTGTCTTTTGTTTGTTTTTCTTTCCTGACTTTTCAGTTGCCCTGTTTGCTCTGTTCCAAATGTTAATGATCTCAATCCACAAGATCTCTGCAAGGCTCTGAATGGCTTGTACTTCAAATTCTCCTTCTTGATGCTCTTGACTGCTGCTTACTTGCATTTAAAACCTAAAACATGATCTCTATTAAAAAGGATGTTATAAATAGCAGTATCAACACCAGGGAACAATTCCACCACCATTTAGCTTAGAGACTGGAAATATCTGATGCAGAGATGGGCTCAACTGAATTCAGGTCCAAGACACTTACGTTGCTCCACCACGGTACAATTGGGTTGTTCTCTATTGTAGAAAGAATTTCAGTGTAACGTCTGTAGGAGAGCACTTGGGATGGTTTCATTCCCAGCTCTGAATCTGACAATGTGTGATGTGGCACTGTACAAGTCACTTTACCTCTTTATGGCTAAGTTTATATGTATATATATGGGAGAAAAACTAGATAATTTACCTTATGGGGGTATTGTGAAGCTTCTTGTTTGTCAAGACCTCTGAGATGCTGAGCTGGCAGATGCAGTAGAAGTAAACCAAAGTTTTGAGTTTGTCAAAAAACCTGTCCACATGCAACTGGTACTAGCAGGATGCCAGCACATGCTCCCTAGTTATTCTGAGCAGAGACATTTTGTCCTTGTGCTAAACAGCTATGCCATATAGTATCAAAATAGTTAATAATATGCCTTTATAATATTCTCTGTCCTGCCAGAAAAAAGCTGTCCATGCTGTTCAGAAAAACTACTTGATCCTTGCTACTAATAGCCATGTTTTATAAAATGTGGAGAAATAGCACTATAAACTTATTTCTGTTTTATCCATGTGAAAATTTGGTCCCACTTGTATTTGGACAGCATTCACATTCCTTTTCTTTGTATTGCTAATTATAGAATGCCTGACCCGGATTTCACTGTCAGAGATGTGAAGTTACTAGTGGGTAAGTTGTTCTGATTTTACTGTATTTTCTGTATTATCAGTGCTGCTTTTTTAATGTTAATTTTGTATAAGACTCCAGATGTGCTTGTAAGCACGCATTAACTCAGGATCTGAGGGAAAGAACAAAGAACCAGTTTGAAAATATCCTAATTAGTAGTTATGCTGATGAAGCTATGAAACATACTGGAAAATGGGGCACTTGTAAATATAGTGAATGCTTTTCTCTAACAGGTAGTAGATACCTGTTCTTCTAGCCAGATGGCATTAGCTGCTTCCATGCAAATACATCTTTTACCTTGGAAAGCAGCATTTTTGCTGATGGAGCTTGTAGCCATGATTTGTTGTTGAGCAATTTGTTTTAAATGCATAATTATAGCCATATAACATGGTAGCTGTGAACTCTTTATAAGCTTATTAATGTCAGGCTAGGGCAGTGCTTTGATGGAAAAACTCCAAGGGAGCTCAAATGTGGAAGCGTCATGAGATGGCTTTGGTGGTTTACTAGCAGGCACTCTTCCCTGTACAGTACTGAATTAACACCCTCTCATTGTCTTAAGCAACACTGTCTTTTGCCCGAGACCTAACATGAAGGTCCTGATCATTTGTGAGCATAAAAAAAACATGGCAATTTTTATAGAAGTAGAAGTGTTAACCCTGATGAAATGGCTGTGTTTAAACAGTGCAATTATGTTACATGCTGTCTAAATTCCTCAGCAAATGAAAAGGTGCAAGTTATTCTTCACATCCTGATCTAACAATGGGCAAATCAACATGTGACACTATATCGCCGTAGCAATGCGGTATGGTGGCATAAGTGTGTGCGGGAGTCTACATGTGACCAGCAGCTACTTTGCCGTAGCGACGCGGGTATAGCACACCACTACGGAGAAGTAGCTGCTAATAATAACCATGAACTGCATACAGTGGAGTAACAACATAGCCATAGCGATACGTGTAGATGCACCCAATGATACTAAGTGCTGTGTCTATCAAAACTGGCTGCATTTCAGTGGTGGGAAAAGTGGTCTCTAGATGTAGATCTTTATATTGATGTTAACATTTTAATTCACATTGTAAAGAATAAATTATTGGTGTGTAAGTGTTTTGTGTTTGGAAAATGCCTAGAAAAGACTCCTGACTTACTTAGTTGCAGAAATGCACAAACCCAAATGCATTCATGCAAAATTACATTTAAGCTAATTAATGGACATGCTATTTAAAATGAGACAAAAATGTAACTTAAAAAAAGAGATGATGCAGCCATTTCAGTTTTGCCATTTGCCACATAGAGAGAATCCCTATTTCGCTAAGGAAATGTTGTTGTGTTGTTTAACTGACAATGTTGTACAAAGAGCTTTGAGATCTTCTATCTGACAGGAGATACTGTAGAACAGTGGTCTCCAAAGTGGGGTGTGCACAAATCGATCCACTGGGGTGCAGGAAGAAGATATTAGAACTTCTATTTCTATTTCTGTTTATATAAATATACATATATTGGGGGTGCATGCTCAAAATTTTTTACTGATAGGGGTACACGATCAAAAAAGTTTGGAAACCACTGCTGTAGAAGCCTAGTTGGAAGTGTTGTTTTGATATCAGTATAGAATTTATCTATATAATTTGATATCAGTATAGAATTGTAATATTTTTTAATATCCATACATTCTTAGATGGAAATAGGAAATATGAAATCATATGAGAGCACAAGGAAATCTCATGACGATTGAGGAAATCGGTATTTTTGAAGTTAGAGATGTTGGATTTCTGCTGTTTTGCTGTGCAGTGGCTTTTCATTAATGCTGATTGTCTGCACTCTGGAACAGCTCCTTTGTAGATTTATGCCATAACTTCTGCTCTGCTGTTTCTCATTTTGAAGTTGCTTCAATCGTTTAACTAATTATGCAGTAATTCTGGGAACAGTGTATGTAGTGTTGCATAACAGACTATTATGTAGGAAAAAGTGTAAGTGTGAGAGCTGCTTTCTTCTAAGATTGATATCTTTGGAAATATTATGGGGTGGAGATTCCCATGTACGTTGGCCAAGAACATTAGGGTGAATTAAAGCGCAAAGCAGTAGGATATCTATAAATGATATTACATTCTTTAAATAATGAGGCATAAATAAAAATCAGTTTGAGAACTGAAATTTGAGGACATGAAATTTCTCAGAGTTGAGAGCAGTGAGCTGTGCATACATACCTGGCCAAACTCTGAATATTATATAGCTATCCTCTCACTGCATTTGGATGAGCTTCAACTGGAAATCCCAGTCCCAGCCTATAACTTGTTCAAGAAAATTGTTTCCTGCTGTTAAAAATAAGATGTATAGCCTTTGGCATCACAGGTGAAAACTTGGTTTAAAAAAAAAAAAATCCACAAATATTTAGGGGGTCTCTATGTCTGCAACTTGTATCTGTCAGTTCACTCTTTTATAGCAAGCCATATATATAAGCACAGTATCTATCTGCCTTACAGCACACAGAGGGCCATGTACAGGCCTGGTGAAAGCAGATGCAATTCCAATGTCTGTGTCTAATTTCCAAAAGGCATGTAAGTGAACTCAGAAAGTCAGGCAAACCAGAATGAGCTCCATATTAGATATTGTTTCTGCTCATTTATCCAGTATTTTTGACTTAGTACCTAAAATGAAACCTTTCCACGTGGGACCTTAAACAGAGTTCTCACCTGCTCTGTGCAAGTATTAAAGATCCAAGATACTCATCACAATTGGATTTGTCCCTGTGTTTTTGAAAATCGCCCTTCCCTGCATGTGAACTTGCAGGTTACTGCAATTCAGGAATACTGTGTGTACAAGTGAAATGCCTCAGGGAACATGCAGAGAGAAAGATCTTTTACAAATATGAAATAGTGTAATATCTATCCACAGAGTCAGAATTTGTGTTGGAGTCAATAGGGAGAATGCAATTTGAAAATAAAACACTCTAGCTTAAGTTTTTCTATTGTGGCCATCATTGTAGCATCTGTAAAAGTTTTAATTTCTTCCAAGGATGAAAAAATGCACATGTATCTTTGTCATAAGGATGTTTTTGAGAGATTCAGGGCACTAGTTTTCAAGATAGCTAAATCACATTGCAAGTCAATGGGACTTCAAGTCCTATGTGATTTAAAATTTTTGAAAATCTCACCCACTGTTGATCAAAAAAATCAAACTTCTTTATCTTTGTTACTAATAACTCTTGTAATATCATTAAATATTAGGCCCTTATAATTTTCTTCTCTAATGTGGATTTGAATACTAATTCTAAAGGACAAGGTATCATTGTCATGGCATCATAAACTGTTTTAAAATTTCAAGAAAGCCTTTCTGCCTGATTCTCTTCAGACAGAAACCAGGCCTATATTGGGAAGTTTTGCAGGTAGCGTTTATGCTGGTGTGCTGGTGCTGCTATTGCAGTTTCACCCACGTGTGTACATCGCTGGCTGGCTGTGCAAGTGAAGCATGCCCTTTCAGTAAGTGGTCGTACGAGTACAAAATGGGTTTGTTTCACTGTGGTTAGTTATTCTGGTGCCCCTTGTAGCATTGGCTGTGACATTTGTGCAGTGCTTTGTGGGATACCAGCACTTCTCCCAGGGGATTGTCTGAGCCTGAGGACAAATTCCTACAATCCCCTTTGGACTGACCAGCAGCGCCTGCATACATTTTGGATGCAAGGCAGCTTTGTTCGTGGAGTTGTGCATAGAGCTCACCTCCATCCTTCAGCACGCACACCTAAATGAGAGCTGGTTTGACAGTGGAGAAATGACAGTTGCGCCCTGTACATTTGCAACACCAGATCGTGATCAGTCTTGGATAATCCAAAGGGTGCTGGCAAATCTATGCAGAACATCCAGATCTTCAGGTCCATCAAGGATGTTCTTCCACATGGGGGTGAGCCCTCACTTGATGAAGGATGTTCTTCCACATGGGGGTGAGCCCTCACTTGATGTGCAGTAAAGAAGGGAGGGATTCAGGATGCTTGGGATTCCTCAGCTTCAAACAGGATTGACATTCTGGTTCTGCCCCTCCTCTTTCTCCCAGTTCCCATGTACCTAGAAAACAGTGCTTTTCTGGGGTTGTGCGGGAAATGGTAGATCACCAAATAAATGTGCTAGACCTACTTCAGAGCAGTTTGGTAGTTTCCAGTGTGGTGAATATGGGATATTAGGTGTCCCATGCAGTAAATGTGGGGCTGGTGCACTAAATATTGGCCAGGCTACTCCAGTAAGTGGTGATTCTGGCTGACAGATTGCCTGTGGTGCCAGAGCCCCGAGAAAGCAACTGCTTAATGCAGCTTGTAGTTGCCCAGGCTTGTATGCTGCCAGCCTTTTTGCAGCAACGATGGCTCCAGAACTCATTGCATACCAGCATGGGAAGGTGCGGTGGCAGGAGAAACAAGGATTTCCTTCCTAAAAATTAGTACTTCAGCCTTAAAGAATACTTGCTTGGAAATTGCATTGAGGACAATAGAGATATATGCTTGTGAAGGTAAACCTGAAACCCCCCTGACAAAAAGGGTGACTTATCACTGCCTCGGGCAGCAAGCTGATTCAAAGCTATACGTTCCCTCAGCTAACTTAGGCAGGCTGACTTTATTTGAGTGTGGCTAGGACAGAAAGGGTTAACACTCGTCTGAATATAATATATCAGTTTATAAATAACAGCTACAGGTTGTCAGCAGCTCAGTCTGATGTCTCTCAACTAGTCATTCTGTTGTTATTAAATATTTATACTGCAGCGGTCCTTAGCAGACCTGGCTCACACCAGAACACTTGCTCTAGTTGTTTTACAAATACATAAGACTGCCCCAAATTGTTAGCATATTTGAAGACGGTCTCTGTAAAGGGTGAAGCAGAGGGGCGAAATCATGATACACATAGCTTACATATATACATACCTTTTTTTTTTGCATAGATGAAGTAAGTATATCTCCATCTGTTCTTCACTCACGCATCATTAATCTGTGTCTTTGCAGAAGGGGTCTTGGGGGAGGGTAGCAACCTTGAAGGTCAGGCCAAGAAAGACATTTGATATCTAAAGGAACATGAAAGAGAGTGTAGATTCAATTTTATGAGAAGACAACAGTAATTTTCTGGTTCTTTGGCAGTAACAGTAGTTCTCAGGCTGGGCTCTGTAGATCTTTGCTTTGTGCTAATGGTAACCAGTGGGGGACTCTACGACTGATGGAGCCAAACAAAATAACCTCACTCTGGGGAATTGCTTCCTAATCTTCTTTGGTTCACTCCTCTTCAGTGTATACTGTCTCTGTCATGTTGGTCTCCTCTGAACCTTGTATCGAGCTTGAATTCACACTTCTACAACAGGACCTGGAGAGACTTGAGTCAAGTGTCTGCATGCAAGTAGGGACATCTAGTTGCAATAAATGTACAGTTCCACCTTCAACAAAAGGAAATCAGCAGTTCTGATGCAGAGCAGGGGGGGAAATCATAACAAAGAAACTGTGTGTGAAATCATTATGAAGAAACTGCATGCATTGTGGCACGAAAACCTTTCAATCAGTTCTGCCTAATACAGGCCTAATGTTACTTTTTCCATAGAACAACACTATAATGGTTGCAGGGGAGGTGGGACATTGTGGATTGGGAGGATGGCTCAGGGAGGTGTGAAGGCAAAGGTTCTTTCTTCGTTTAAGGATTGGGGCCCAAAACTGACTTTGTGCTGGTCACATGGTGATGCCAAAGGACTGCCCTCAGGTCTTGGTGCAGGGCTCGATTCAGACAGGCTATCTTCCCTATGGAAGTGGATTTTGTCCTGTCAGTGCAGTAGCCATTTGAAAAAGGAGACAGAAGAGCTGAGTTGAGATTTGTGGAGCTGGTCTTAACATGAGACACTAGCCCTTGGCATATAAAAAGGAACAGAACATGTTTCCATTCCTGTTACCTTCTCACCTGTTTTTGTTCACATCAGTTCTGTATGTATCCCAAATATGAATTGGCCATCGGCTACTCTCTGCATTTTGATTTCTGCCCCTTAGGCAGCAGCACAATTTTTTCAATGTCCAGTTTGCAAATACTGCAAGGGAACATTTAAATTCAAACAAATCTGATCTGAGTGCTGACGTCTTCATGGTTCCTACCTCTTCTGCAAATAGTCAGATGCTCCCAGAGCTTTAGACACCCCAAATCTTGGGCCAGCTCGATAGTGTCACGATATAGAGATATACCCTAGACTAGATCAGTGGTCCCCAAACTCATGGCTCACAGACATTACCAGTGAGATCTTCTGGTGCTGCTCACTGCGTGGAAAATTAGCGTTACAGCTGAGTTTGTCAAGGAGTTTATTGCCTGCAGCCTGGTGCTTGTTCGGTGCTTTTGCTTACAGGCTAGCAAGGTCAGCTACTGGAGTAGCTTCTGTACAGACATAAGACGAGAATCAGGAACTTGCTCAACTGATTAGAATTACTGCAGTAGTGTATAACTGGCCACAAGCCAGGGGCCGGTCCTTGAGTGCAAAAGATTGCAATTTTAAACTTTACAGGGTTGGCAAGGAGTTAGGTGGGGCCCCCAGAGGAAAACTAAACAGAAACCCCTGTAAGATCCTGAAAACTGAACCCATTAAGCTCCATTTCCATTAAACACTCTTGGGAAATCAGGTTTCAGGGTTTACTGATTCTGAAGCCTACTTTCCCAACTGTTCAGTAAGATTCCCAAGGAAGGAGGATATTGATGCAATTTAGTAGAGATAGGTTTGCTTCATGACTTACAAAAAGGACCAGGTGCAAAGCCTGCATGCGAGTATTTGAGTCTGGGATATTGACCCTGCTGCTTTGGAAATTATTTTCTCATTATTTTGCAGTATTGGTTGTCATCTCTAGATCTTCCCTAGGACTGGCGCAGCTGAGATGAAGTAATTGCTGCCCATTTTTCATTTAGTCACTATTATGGATTGTACTAACTGCATTCCTTAGATGAGGATGTTGATGAGATCCCTCTGTGTGGTCTCTTATTATTATTATTTCCTTTTAAAGTCTTTTCTGGAGAAGTATTGAGTGTTTAGTTCACCAAAAGAAACCAACAGAATTGCTAAAATTAACTCATGTTATACTAATACTCTCTCTATGCTTAAGCTGGTTTAAAGCTGCCTAGTTTGTTCCCTCTCTGTATGACAAACTGATCTGGTAAAATGCCTCCATGTAACGCAGGCCTGACCTCCACTTCCAAAGCAAAGGACAGTGTTAAAGAAGAGAGAACAGCCTCATTTGTGAATCACTTGCCAAAAATAGTAACTAGGGCAGCCCTTCCAGCCTCCAGATCCTTCACTTTGCAAAACACTATGGGCAAGATTCTTTCCTAGTGGAAACCCAGTGGCTTCAGGGGAGTTACATCAGGGAGGAATTAAACCCACCAAGATGGTATGCCACTTAATGATAGACTCATGTTCTCTCTGGTGGACAATTTAAATGAATCCTTTCAAGATGGACATTTCCCAGACTGCTGACCATGTGAATGCTTAAAAACTCTGTGTTTTCCTCATTTTTAAGATTTAACATAGCCATTTGGGCTAGGTCTGTCACAGAACACACTCCCAAGTCCAATCCATTGATGCATACTAATTTAATGTTAAATCTGAGCATTCAAACACACAGGTACCATCAAGTTAGAAGAGGGGCATCCTAAAGCAGCATGAATTAAGCCCATCTAGGCTCTAGTGAATATTAGATGATTTTGCTGTTAAAGATATGCCTTGATTATATATGATATAATGCAGCATATTAAAAAAAGAGAGAAGCAAAGCCATTCTCCAAAGCAATGATGTTCATATTGCAGTAGCCATTTGTGATGTTGCTTCCTAAACGTTTTTGTATAGACCATGCGTGAACTCCATTTAATTGTCATTAGGAGTTGTAGCCAGTACAAAGAAAAACATTGGACTACATCCTTGGAAACTATTGTTTATTTTTTAAACCGTTACTTAATCTGTTGTAAAAATCCTCCTAAGGATCAAAGTGACTGAAGAAACCATGCAAGAAGAGGCTTCATTCGTTGCAACTAGGGAATACTTTTAAAGTTGGATGGAAAGCAGATAAAGTCAGTCACTTTTCTACCAGCCTGTATTTACCAGACTCTCCAGGCGAGTTGTGTCCGCTAATTTCTATTGCTCTGGCTTTTTTCTTTTTGTGCAGGTTTAAGTACAATCACAACTCCCAGTGAAGTGATTAAAATGTGAGTACGGCAGGAGTTCATAACCTGTGCAGTTCTGACTTTACCCCTGTGACAGTTCTGGGATTGTAATGTTGGTAAAAGAGTGATTTTGGTGCACAGGCTGTGCTTTGTCTCAATTAAATCATATTTTATGACCAAAATTAATATTTAATCCACAGTTTGGGTCACTTTGTTGTGTAGAAGTAACTAATGTTGCTGGGCTTTGTTTGCCTGGACATATCATTTTTATTGTCTACTTTGGTGTGTGTAGTTTTAGGCTCACTTAAAATTGGTTTGAAATTCTGCCGAGCTACATCATATCTCTTGGACCTGTTACATGGTAGGGGATTTTTCCCTTCAGAGGTGTTTTTTCTCTTCTGTGGAAGAACTGAGGATGTGTCAGGCCTTTTGCTCATGAAGTACCTGGCTGGCTATGCAGTGTCCTACATCAGTGGTGGTGCTCAGTCTTCTGGCTGTGTGGGCCATGAGTGGTGCAGAGCCAGTCTGTGGTCTGTCAGGCTCCTTACACCGGGGTCGGGCTCTCTGCTGCCTCTTGCTGGCCTTACATGCCTGGAACGAGCACCTTGTGCTGAGACAAGGTCCTGGCACCCCACACCTCCCCTGCCTGGCCCCACGTGCTGGCATCACTAGAATGCCTGCATGCTAGAATAGGTCCCTGCGTGCCAAGATGGGACCTGGCACTCACCACCAGGATTGGGCCCCATGCTGCCCTTTGCTCCTGACCTTGCATACAGGCTCATGCTAACTGACCTGTGGGCCTTCCCACAGGTTTGGAAATTTGGCAGTAGGGGAGCAGCCAATGCTACCCCACTGCCAACATTTTGGACCTGTGAGGAGCCTAGCAGGCCAGATGACATGGTCCTGGGGGCTGGATCTGGCCTATGGACCAGAGGTTGAGCACCCTGTCCTATATTGGTGGGGAAGGGCTATGTGATGCTTCGCAATTTCACTATAATAAGCAGGTGCCCTGAAGCATGAGCACGGTCTTACCATATGTAACTGCTCATGCACATTATCAGACCACCTGCTGCAGATGCTGACAACAGGTTGCGTAAAATGTGTCCTGCTCAACCTTACCTGCTATTAACCTTGAATATCCTCTTTTAGTTGCACCGTAGGAGAGTGGTAAAAAAATGAGGGGGGAGGGAGCACGTCTCACGTTACTGTTCATGTCCTGACACTCCACCCATTAAGTCTCACTTGTCAGTTCTTTTTCAAGGCTAACAACCCATTTTAATTTTTGCCAATTCTCCTGAGTGCCAGCCTCTTCCTCAGCCCCCCGACAGTGCGCTTGAGGGTACTCGTATTTTTCTTGATGCGTTCTCCCACCGCCTGCTGTTGGAGGTGGACTGGAAGAAATGTTCCCTTGAGCCAATCTCTTAGCTGGAGGGATTGTGCTCACTGTGGCATTAAGGTCTTTGATGTTTCCAGCACAGCTGAGAATCTGGTTACTTTTGTTCATCTCTTCTGAAGTCCAGGAGTATTAAAGAAATATGCCAGTCGCTGTCTTTTCTCCAGTTTTCATTTTAGCATGACAGGGATGTGAAGAAAGGGAAGGTGTGTTTGCTGCCGCCTGCCCTGCTTAGCAGAACTCAAAGTGCTTGGCTTATTCATCATTTGTCTCCGCGAGTGGCTCTAGAAGACTTAGTCTAGGTAATGCATGATTAACAAAAGTGTTGTTATTTCAGAGGATTTTCCTGTGGGGTTATTATTCCAATGAGTAGCATGTGCGACCACCCACACCACTGCACTCTTTATGATTAATCAAACAACCCTTTTAGAGTAGGCCAGAATCCATCTGCTATTTACCAGCTGAATTTAATGCTGTGAACTTGCTGGAGCTCCATGCAAATGTTTTAAAAGAGACACACCTCAAATATTTGCTGCTGCTTCCCCCTGTAAATCTACTTGGCTGACAGTTGGGAGGGTTATTTTGGTCAAAGCCTGCATAACTCTTTTCTGTCCTGCACATGATTTCTATTACAGTCATTTCCTAAATCTTTGTAGTAGCATCTACCTTGCTCTTAAATGAAACCATTGCCTAGTTAACGTCTACATTGGCATAACTGCTGACTTATGCACAATCGAGAGAGAGAACTGAAACCAGGTTACTTTCAAGGTACAAGAACACTGTTAGGCTGTGGGCTTGTGCATAGCTCACGTGGTGCCAAAATCATTTATGTCATCTTGCTGGAGAGTCTGTCAAAAGTGCCTGTACAATCTAAGAATACTTTGTATTTCTGTAACACTTTCAGTCTGATGATCTTGGCTTGCTTTGCAAACATTAGTGACGGCATTTTGGAAGGGTGAGAAGTACTATTTTGCCAGCCTGGACAGTTTTCCCAAGTCCAGCACGCACACAGTTTCATTTGGAGTCAGGGATAGCTGTGCATCCTGAGTGCTCTAAAAAAATCAGCCCCTAAATGACTTAATCTACCCAAGGTCACACGAGAGTCTCTTTCTACTTTGGGATCTTTTGCTGCCTTTTCTTAGTTACTCTCTAAACTCCTTCCCATAAAATCAACAGCGGTAGTGAAGTCTGTAGTGGACTTTAAAGAGTCTTTGACTCTGTCCTATTTTACGGAATAAACTACTGTTCAGGGTAAGTTTCTTACAGAGAACTCTCCCCCTTTTGTCGGTGGGGTGAGGGACGATCTGTGTCTGAATAGATAATGGTGTTGGTGTTGACAGTCTTCCTTGCTAGGGTAGAAAAGGATTTTCAGGGGAATGCACCTGCCTTGGTTATACCGAGATGGAAATTCTCTGGCCAAGCCAGCAGTAAAACTCAGTTACCTTGCCTGCTCAGGCCATGTTGTGACTAAAAGACCATCCTTATTCCTCTTAACAATAGCTTGCAGTAGCTGATCTAGAAGCAATAAGGAACAGAGGGCTAAAATATTCTACCCCCCCAACACACACACGCACACATGTTCCTGCTTGAGTCTCCTTCTCTTTAAATGGGACTTTTGTCATGACATGCCAGGACAGAGAGAATTGCTTCAGCTTTAAATGCTCTCGGTTTTCACTCGCTGTGTTGCTGCCTCATCGATCTTTTGAAACTGTAATGTTTGTTTATATGGGGAAATCTTACCAGGTCTGATGAGCCATGGGTGTAGTAACATCTCCAAGCCATGGCCACAAATGATGGAAATTAGCCGTCAAGGAAAGAATTGTTTAGGGCAGAGGATGTCTGGCATAGGGAGCCAGTTGTATCCCTGTAGGATAGGGGAGAGATCGGAAATCTAAGCCTGCACCTTACTGGCTCTAATGCAGAAGGTACCTTGAAGGCAGCTGCTCTGTCATAAAGTCTTCGTTAGAAAGCTGCCTAGCTCTTTTTAGGTGGCTTGCCTGAAAGGAAGTGTCTTGACATTTAAAAGTTTCAGCAGTTGGTGATCAGGGCAGCATCCCTGTTCCTGTCACAGGGGGTCAGATGTGCAGATCACCAAGTGTCTAATTCAGATGGAGTTGGTTCAGATGGAGATGTTCAGAGGGAGGAAGCTGAACTGTGGATAAACTGTGTATTGTGGGCTGTGTTAAGAACATCTGACCAGCAGATGTCAAGGAACCTGGAGCATTAATTTGAGGCCCTTGCTTGCAGCATACATTTTCCTTCCTTGTTGTTCCAGTGTGTTTATAGCATGGCACCGCCATAGCATCCTACTTGATAACATCAGGATACTACTAGGAAGATCAACATTACATTGTATTTGAGAATTGTCATAGCTCAATCTGTAATTGAACTGAAAAAAAAAAAGTGCCAAATTGATTTTTCTTCAAATCAAAACTAAATTTGACCTTTGCTTTAAAACCAAAAAAAGACCACTCCCTTTGCACGTTTGTAACCAAGCCAAACACTTCCATGTAAGTGGATGGGCACTGGCAAGTGAAAGTTTTGTGAGTCTAGAGGAGTACAAGCAAACAGTAGGTAGACAGAGGAGGGAAGGAAGAGCAAGAGATGTTTCAAGCCATTTCCCTGTTAATAACTTTGTGTGTTGTTAGTAACATAACGAAAAATAACAAAATGTAAACCTGATGGGTTTCTTGAAAGACACAAACAAAAATACTCCCTTTCATGTTTTGGATTTCCATGCTTTTCTTGTAATTTCAGGCCTTGTGACAACTACATGCTTCACGACTTAGAACTGTCAAGGATCAGTTAGATTCCAGGTGTCGCGACATGGGCCTTCTCATATACTGTTGCTTTCTGGGGAATCTGATGTTTTGGTGTTAAACTTAAGTTTTGGTAGTGCTACTACTATAGTATATGGCCTTAAACTTGTAGAAGATAAGAGCGTATTGTTTCATAGGCTGCCTTTGTCATAAAAACCCATTGCACAGTTAACAATTTACTGTTGCCTAAAATGTGTGCACCTGTTCTGTCCAAGAAGCAAGATGGGAGCAGCCTTGCAAAGTGCCCTTGCAACTCTTGGTCACGTTACTGGGGTTGTCAAACAGGCTGTGCTGATAGTTTATCTGTGGTTAGGACACCTGTTCGGGCAACAAGCAACGATTTGATGGGGGTAACTTTCAGTTAGCTCCACCATGGGCTGGCTTTGGGCTAGTAGCCAGCAATGAAAAGAGTTGTCCCATTACCAGCCAGACTTCCATGTGTAGTGTATTCCTTTTTAAATGCAGGAATTACAAAGAAAGAACAGCTGGATAATACAAGACTTGGTTTGAATGTACTGTTTGTGTAATTGAGGAAATTCATTCATGTTTTGGCCAGAGGGTTTCTCTTTCCTGAGTGTTGCGTTGAAGAAGCCATGTGGTCTTCCTTTTTTCTTCATCTCCTTCCTGTCCCTTCCCTCAAGCGACCTGTTCTGGTTTCTTTTCATCCATCTTCTTATGATGAGGCTGCTCTGCTGTACACACTCATTTTATTCCCTAATCTCATAATAGCTTGTGACAAGGCAGAGATAAATCATGCCATAGCCGAGCACTTACAATTATTCTGTTTTTATAATCACAACCAGCACCCAGTAACCATAGAGAGATTTACATACTTTGCAGCACCAATAGAATCTGACAGATTTTTTTTTTTTTGAATAAAAGAGTTTTAATGGATTTTTGTGGTAGCCAGTTGCACTTGCTGATTGGAGGGTGTAATGAGATTTCCGATCGGTTCCTCTTTCTGACCCCAGCATGCAAGTGTCTAGGAACAAACAAGATAACCACTGCTCACTTTTTCCCCCCCCCCAAGGGCTGGCATGAAGGGCTAGAGCTCAGTCTCAGGGTATCCAAATGTATTTCTCAAGCGAAGACTGTATTAGCAACTTGTCTGGAAACCAAGGGCTGTACTAAACTTGTGTAAGATTGATGCAGTTTTTGCTGCTCTGGTCTGAAAGAGAAGAGAAGAGAGACTGTCTTGTATGGAAAAAAAAA